>NC_057863.1:127997325-128297325 GCF_019393635.1 Dromiciops gliroides | reverse complement strand
AGGCTTCTAGTTAGGAAAACTGGCACAAGGTAGTAACTGCATTGTATCACTATAAGCAGGTCACCAACACCTTTTAGTGTCTCTAAAGACTCTAGTTACAGACTTTAATTGCTTATACACATCAGGCGGAAGGAGTTTTCAAACCAAGAATTCCTTACATTATGGAAATCACAAAATCAGATTAATGCTCCCCCTAAGCACTCAGGTGGGGAAAACTCAAAGAAAAGGTCACTTATTCCATGATATTATAACACTATGTATAATAGCAATATCTGTTTTTACTATTTCCTTTCTCTTCGGTATTTTCTCTCATAAATTTCACTTCATTCCTTTTTTTTTTTCCTGTTTTTGTCTTCCTCACATACATTTTATTTACACCCTCAGTATTTCAATTTTTCCCATTTTAAAAGCTGTACTACCCATGTAATATGGTACCCACTGCATATCCATTCATTACACCTGTAATATGCATATGTGAAATATATCAGCTCATTCTTTCCTATCTAATCACAACTTCCCTTTTTAGAGAGGAGTGATGGTGTTTGTCTCATACTGCCACCTAATGGTGCAAATAGTGCCTTATTTCTTCTTTATTTAAGATACCTATTTAAATACACATCACGTTGTTCATAAAATTACATGTCTATGTTTTAAGCCTTTTTATTAAAGTTTTTATATGATGCAAATGTAGCTGAGTCTGAATTGGAGCATTCTGCATAGAGCACACTACAGGGGATGGAGTGCATTCATCTGAAGTTGCTTTCATTTAAAGATCTGCCACATTTAGAAGTTGGAGACTTTACAGAATAGGTTCCATCACAAATGTTGCTTTTAACCTAATTAACCTTATGATTTTGAATAAGTAACATGTTATTATATTACTTCACATGAATTTTATTGGACAATACTTTAAAAATATCTCTTCAATAAGACAATATGCACAATGTTGTCAACAATGTAAATGGAAAGAAAAGAGAGGAAACCAAATGGTGTGTAATTATAAAGAACCACATTAGCCCTGGCAATTAGTTGAGAAAAGGCACATTCCTCCCTTTTTTGTAGAGATGGGAGACTATGAATATAGAATATCCCCTATAATATCAGGTATAGTTGATATATTGCTTGGTTCTGTTGAACTGTTTTTCCCCTCTTGGTTTATATTCTTTGTTAAAAGGACCACTTATTGTTTAGTGACTGCTGCAGAGCTATTCAAATGAAGGTGATCTAAAAGCAAGATAATAAAACATTTTTAATTGTCTTTAGGTCACAATCTGGTTGTTGTTTTGTTTTTTTTAGTCAAAATCTCTTAATATTGTTTATCTACTAATTACTCTAATAATTGACAAGAGGTAAAAATGAGTTTTTCATATGTATCCCTAGTTTAGTGTTTTAGGTTTGGTAAAACATGACCCATGGATATCTGTAGATATAAGAAATGCATCCATGTTTTTCATATTTCGTAGATGAAAAAGAGATGTAGGAAAAACACACCAAGACTTAGCATCAGGATACTCAAACATGAATCCTGAGTTGAATACCTAGAAGTTCTGTGAGCTGGGAAAATCACTTAACTTCTCTGATTCTCAATGGTTTTTCTCCTTTCTAAAATGAGGATGATACTTGCATTCAACTACCTCATTGAATTACTGTATGGCATACATAAAATGATGTATACATGATACACATGATACATTCTGTAATGGTAAAGCAATGTTTTAATGTAACCTATCATTAATAGAGTTGAGTCTCTAAAGTAGCAACTTTTGTGGAGCGGAAATAATTCTGACCAAAATTGAAGAGATTTAGGTTTTAGTCTTGCCTCTATCATTGATTTGCTGTGTAACCTGGAAGAATTCCCTTTATTCCCCTTGTTCTCGATTTCATCATCTCTAAATAGGAAACATATTCAAGGTCTAAAAGTGTGACTTGATCAATATAGTCTCTATATAATGGGGTTGGGTTAGAGGATCATAGGTAGACTTTGTTGGTGGGCTGAGTAACTCCCTAACCCAGCCAGTTTCCAGCTTTCCGATGCAACTGAGAGTAGGTATAAGGGACTATGGTACCAGGGGCAAGGATTCAATCCTACCAAATACAATGTTATTCCCAGTACAACTCCTAATACTTTCCAATCCATCTTATAATTCTGGTAGCTAGAGACCATAAAAGAAAGGATATGTTTTAAAGACTTTGAGCAGCAAAACCTGGAATGTACAGAAACATACATATGATTAAATGAAAACTAATCTAATTAAAAAATCATTAGGGGAGCAGCAAAGTGGTACAGTGGATAAAGCCCTGTCCCTTGATTCAGGAGGACCTGAGTTCAAATCTGGCTTCAGACATGTGACACTTACTAGCTGTGTGACCCTGGAAAAGTCACTTAACCCTCATTGCCCTGTAAAAAATAATAATTTTAATAATAATAATAATAATGTTTTTATATTTATCTCAAAGAGTTCATGTAAATAAATATAGGTAGATAGACATGCCTATATCTCTATAAATAGACAAAGCATGTTAATAGTTCTGTCTTGTGTTGATTTTTATAATTAACTTGATTAGAATTCATAATGGTTCATATTTATATAACCATTTAAGGTTTAGATTGCATCTTCTCTATAAGAATGCTGTGACGTAGAAAGTACAAATAGTATTCCTGTTATTCACCTGTTTTCCATGTAAAGAAAGCTTAGAGAGATTATGGCTAGAAAGTTAGTATCAGAACTGAATTAGAACTCAATTCTCTTGACTACAGATAATGTGATCTTTCAGCATAATACAGTGAAAAAAAGATCTGGATATGTAGTCAAATGTGATGAACTATCACACTGCTTCTGTCATTTTACATGTGTATAAAGTATGAGCACATTGCTTAATCTCTTTTTGTTTGTTTGTTTTATTTGTTTGTGGTTTTTTTGTGGGGCAATGAGGATTAAGTGACTTGCCCAGGGTCACACAGCTCAGCTCATAAATGTCAAGTATCTGATTCTGGATTTGAACTCAGGTCCTCCTGAATCCAGGGCCAGTGCTTTATCCACTGCACCACCTAGCTGCCCCCCTCCCCCACCATTGCTTGATCTCTTGAGCAATTGCCATCAGTTTCTTCATTTGTAAAAGTAAGGGTTGGACTAGGTGACCTTCCAGCTCTAAAATGATGATCCTGTGATCTAATATGCTAAACTTTATTATTATATGCTGTATGATGCAGAGAAAAAGTTAGAGTCTCACCAAATACATGAATAAAACTGAATTCAGTAGAAATCTATATTGTTAGAACATGGCCTAAAATCTGAGACCTCATTAGCATGAAATCAAACAGCTAGGAATCTCATCCACTAGTAAAACTAAAAAACATTCCCCAAATTCTCTTTAATTTTATCCCTAACTACTCATTAAAATCTTGCTAATAAGGTGAACCTCACAAATCTTCTGTTCCCAATTCTTCTAGAGTGGAGATGTCAGGAGCTGTAAAAATATGGACTAGACCCTTTATGTTAATCTTTTTTTAATTATTTTTTTAAAATTTTTTTTTACTGAGGCAGTTGGGGTTAAGTGACTTGCCCAGGGTCACACAGCTAGTAAGTGTTAAGTGTCTGAGGCCGGATTTGAATCCGGGTACTCCTGACTCCAGGGCTGGTGCTCTAACCACTGCGCCACCTAGCTGCCCCCCTTTATGTTAATCTTGTTGCTGTCATTGAGTAATATTGGACTCTTCGTGACCCCATTTTGGGTTTTCTTTGCAGCTATACTGAAGTGGTTTACCATTTCCTTCTCCAGATCATTTTATAGATGAGGAAACTGAGGCAAATAGGATTAAGCTACTTGCCCAGGGTCATAGAGTTCATAAGTGTCTGAGACCAGATTTGAACTCAGTAAGAGGAGTCTTCCTGCCTCCAAACCTGATGCTCTATCCACTGTGCCATCTAGCTTTCCATTTAGGTCAATCTACATGTGTCCAATTCATCTTTATGCATAGTAAGAAAGTGAAAAAGGTAAGAGCAGTAAACTTTATCCAACAAGATTATAGATAGTACTATGCTCCCTCCAAAAAAAACCTTAGATAAGGGAAAATTTTGGATGTAAGCTCATAAACCTAAGTCCTCCAAAGTTTTCCTCTCCCATTTTAGGGGATTTGAATATAACACCCCCCTCCCACAGATGCATCAAGGGAATACAGGCTCCACTACTTTTTTTTTCTTTTGCAGGTCAATGAGGGTAAAGTGACTTGCCCAGGTCACACAGCTAGTAAGTGTCAAGTGTCTGAGGCTGGATTTGAACTCAGATCCTCCTGAATCCAGGGCCAGTGCTTTATCTGCTGCACCACCTAGCTGTCCCCTCTACTACTTTCAGAGTCTACACCATTGCCTCAAGTTTCTCCATCTGTCTGAAAATTCCTTTTCTTACATTCTGCATGCTGTTCAAAAAACCACCTCAGTCTCTGAGAATAGTGAAAGCCATTTAATTAGATTAGTAAAACAACAGAAAAATCAAGAAGCAGAAATGCAAGTTTTCCTATAATAGAACCTTTGGAACTTTTTCCTAGCCCCAACCTCCCTTTCTGTATTCTCCAGCTTGTGATCCTGAAATATGGGAGAACCAACCAGAAATCCAGTCATTTATCATAAACTTCTTGTCTCCCAGGAAAGAGGAAGCTAAACATAGACAATTACCACACAGTGGGTGGGAGTACTAAAGCATCATTTGGTGACTTTCTGGATCAAAGTTACTAGAACAAACAGTTCAGCAGTATTCTTGAGTCCTGTAGTTACCAGGTCCCAGAAATTCTTCTAGGCACGGTCTGGTTTATGTATCTGATTATCCCCACCACCCCAGCACTGAAAAGGGTTTTGAATAAATGTCCCAAACAAAAGTATATATATCTAACATGATCAATTAGCATGGATGTATAGTGATCCTGTCACCATCTTTTTCTCTTTATGCCCTGAATTCTCTTCCAAAGCCCCCACGTTCATCAGTTTGATTTCAGGTCCCTTCTGAGTATATAAACCAAACAATCAAAACTATTTATGAAGTACCTCCTATATTTAAGGCACTGAGAATACAAAGACAAAAACTAAGTAGTCTCTACCCCCAAGGAGTTTAAGTTTCACCAAGGAAAATGATATGTACATATATAAATATATGCAAAGAAATCCAAGGCAATTGGGGGGGGCAAGAAGAAAGATAAGGATTCTAAGATGAAAAAAGAGCAAAAAAAACCACATGGAAACAACCAGGTTCTGACAAAATACATACCTAGATGCTCCTCTTTATACTGGGTTCTGACACGTTTAATAGACCTTGAAGAAAATATAAAAGTGGAAGCCAAGGATCTTTATGGTGTTCTGTGCCAAGAAGTAGTCGATTATCAGACAGGAAGAAAGAATCATCCTTTATTGGCTTGTGGGCAATATACAGCATCATCAATTAGAATTAAATGAGATAAGCATGGAGACAGCATGGCTGAATGTTTGTATTTAGCAGAGTGCTGGACAGAAAAAGCATCCAGAGCTACAGAAATAGAACTGAGAACCAAATGGAGCATGTTTTGTAAACAGACAAGGTAATAAAATGTTCAGAGAAGTCAAGAGAGGGTGAGGGGGGGGCGGTGTGGAGAGCAGAGAGAGAGGGAAGAGTCAGGGATGGAAATCTTTTCAGAAAATTTCCAATCAGTTGTAAAGCAGACTCATGGAGCAGGAAGAAAGAGTACCAAAGTGAGTGAGCAGAATAAAGTATTCCAGAATCTGGCTGGCATCAAAGGCATAATTGGTAGTTCTTGGGTGTTTATGTGTCCTAGTGTGCTTTTCTGACCTAGATTAGTCTGGTTACTCAGAACACAGCAGTATAGCTTGGCAGGAACATTGCCCTGTGGCTTAATTTCCCAATTAAACTTAAACAAATTTCTCAAATACCCATAAAGCCTGTTAGTGGCAGGATCAGTGCACCTGAATATTTAATTATTTGGATGTCAATTTGAGGTGGGGATAATTGGCAGCTAATAGAAAACATCCAGATTCTGAAAACAAAGCATTCTTTTCTAGCTGATCAAGAAATTAAGTGACTGAACTTCCTGAAGTTTTGTGTGTGTGTGTGTGTGTGTGTGTGTGTGTGTGTGTGTGTGTGTGTGTATGTTTAAGCCCTATAAAAGTGGGAAGATATAAGAGAACTGTAACTAAAAATATAGGACTTAATTTTTAAAAGCACTGAAAGAAAAAAGGAATGTTCATGTTTTGTAGTTGCTTTGCTTAAATATTGAACTTTGATCCCAGTTAAATGATGGCACAAATATTAAGGGGATTATCTGTAAATATCTCCAGGCTAAGTTATCTAGTAACATAAAAAGTACAGTTAGGCAAAATCCAAGGAAGTGATAAATAAATATTCTTCTCTTTTTGTCTTAAACTATGCAATCCATATAAATCTAAAAAATGAGTGAGGGATTTCAAAAAATATTTCACAGGATAAAATAAAGCTAATATGCTTCATAAATCAAATTAACTACCAGGGTGGCAAAATAGTTCAAAAATTGGATAAAAGATGATAAACCAGGGGTGATGATAAAAGAGTTATATATTGAGCTCAAGAGAAGTGCCCAGTGGGGGACCATGGGAATTAGTCTTAGGCTCAGTCTTACTTTACATCTTAATTACTGATTTCAAAGAAAGGCTAAACAGCATATTAACTAATTTGCAGATGGTACTAAACTGAAGAACACTGGGGATTACAGATTAAAAATCCAGAGGGGCTCTAAGAGGTTAGGAATAGGAATCAGAAAAATACAATCTTGCTAATAAAAACATATTTTATTATAAAAATAATGGAAGCAAAAACCTTAGGTTAAAATTATCTGACATCACATGAAAAGAGTTGATAGGAAGAGACCTTCTGCAAAACAAGGTATAAATACATGAGCACCTATCATCTCTTTGGAAAATAAAACCAAATTCAGTACCATTTCCAGATGATAACTCTTTTTCTGAATAAATTCTATGAGCTTATGGTTATCACTTTTCCTTCATCTATCATCAATTTCAGGTTGAGAAAAGGTAGTCACATGTTTACTAGTAGAATGCTTACATTTCACCTTCACGGTTTAGTGGAGGAGGTAAGACACCCTACTGTTTTTCCTTTCACATAATGCCTTGGTGACCATTTTCTCTTAATTATCCACTGGTGTCCTAAGTGATCAAACTATGAGACAAATCAGCACGAAGACAACACAGCAAATCAATGGTCATTTTATTACTATTGTAAATGCAAGAAATTAGACTTAGAACAGGACTATGCAGGCAATACTGAGCAATATCAGAAAATTTTAAAAGTTGGTTTTGGAGTGGTCTGAGAAATCATACCTGCATTTGATCAAGTGATTAAGCCCCTGTTAAAAGTCTAAAAGTGAAAGTTTGTATATTTATAGCAGAAGTTTCCTAAAATCTGTGTGACCTTGCACAGCCTTCCCTCACTTAAATCCAATTCAGTACAAGGCATGACATCACCCCAATATCATGGCCCTCTTTAGAACAAAGGACAAAAACAACCTTGTAACCAATTTCTGACTTTTCTAATTCATCCTGTATGCTGCTGCCAGATTAATCTTAAAATGCCAATGGTTTTCCATGTCTACTGGAAATGTTCAGCTTCTGTACACTGGCATTTAAAGTCCTTTATAATCTAACCATACATAGCATTTCTAATTTTGTCACCCATTTCTCACTCTCAAGTAGGAACCCACTGCCTGAAATTAAATTAATTTTCTCCTCATTCCTAATTGAATATGTTGTTGCTTTCCAATATTCACACCTTTGTCTACAGTTGTCCCTCCATGTGAAATAGCTTAGAGTAATAGAATTTTCAAAGCCCAAAGTTTCCTGAGAAATTGTCTATTCTGGTGATTTCTAAGATGTAGCCTGAGACCCATGGGGGAAACGGGGCATGATTCATAGGTGTTTATGATCAATCAATCAAAGGTTGGGAAGATGGGTCACATCTCACCCTCTCCATTATAGGCAATAATGGGGGCATGTCTCTAAACCAACTGTATATACCTTTCATACATCATAGCTAGTGACTGGAAAGGTAAGAAGAAAGCCAGGTTGTGAAGGGCTTTAAAAGACAAACAGAAGATTTTATATTTGTTCCTTAATATAATAAGGAGCTACTAATTTGTTTTTAATGGTGGGGAGGGGATGTGTGTGTGTGTGTGTGTGTGTGTGTGTGTGTGTGTGTGTGAGAAAGAGAGAGAGAGAGAGAGAGAGAGAGAGAGAGAGAGAGAGAGAGAGAGAGAGAGAGAGAGAGAGGTTTGAACTTTAGAACAACTTTGACAGCTGAGAGGATGGACTGAAGTGGGGAAAGACATGTCAGGCAGCAGGCTATTGCAATAGTCAATCAGTGAGGTGATGAGGTAATATTCCAGGTTGTTAATAGTGTCAGAGGACTGAAGGGGGCATATACGAGACACTTTACAAAGATAGTATCAACAGGACTTGGCAACAAACTGGATATGGGCTTGAGAGGATGAGGAGCTAAAAATGATGCCTAGGTTGTGAATCTGAGTAACTGTAAGGATGGTGATGCCTTTACCAGTAATAAGGACATTGGGAATAAAGGAAGATTTTATGGGGGAGGAGATAATGTGTTCAATTTTGAACATGATGAGTTTAAGGCATCTATTAAACATCCAGTTCAAAATATCAAATAGGAAGTTAGAGATGCAAGATTGGAGGTCAGGAGATAGATTAGAATTGGATAAATAAATCAGAGAATCATCTGCTTAGAGATGACATTTGGATCTATGGAAGCTGATGAGATTACTATATGAAACAGCATATTTATTTTATCAATATTTATGTGAGAATGTGTCCAATTTAAAATATGACCATGCTTCAAATTGAGTTATTTAGATTTTTTAACATTTAAAATACTACCATATCTTATATTTCTCTCTAAAATATTTTAATAGGCAATCCAATTTGTTTGCAATTACCACACCCCCAGACCCTTAAATAACAGTGATAGTACAAATAACATTGAAAATAACATTGATAGGATATCTTTCCTATATCATTCAAATCCTGTATTTGAAATGAAATGCTTTTTGTAAATGTATTATAATATATAATAGTGGTCATAGAAACAACCACATGATCATCACAGGAGCTCTATTAAAAATATGTATTCTACCTTTTGCTTCCTGTAATAAACTTGATCATGTTTCTTGAGGAGTTCAACCTAAAATTACAAAGCAAAATAGTATTCTTATGTGAAACTTGTACTGGAGTAGAATCAATTTGACAAATAGCATCTTTTGAATCACAGGTAATGTCTAGCTGCTTTTAAAGCAGTTTTAAACACTTTCCACAAGTATGTAAATTTAAGACAAGAAGAAAGACCTCCAGACCTACAAATTTGTAGTGGATATATTTTTTGATCCCAAACTACAGTTCCAGCAGTGTTTTTCAGAAATTGATATAAGTACAAAATAAATTTTCATATTTCAAAAATCTATTTGTACAATTGAGGAACTTCTACCTAACCTTCAATTAAAAGTAATTAATCTACAATATGTAATGCCACACTAAAAGGCAAATATCGAGAAGTTCCTAATAGAATCCTATAAATACCTAGAAAGTGATAAATATGCTCAGTTAAAATCAGTATTTGGCATTAACCATCTGTGTGAAAAGGCATTTTCAAAGATGAAAAACAAAATCTCTTTACAATTCAGCATCACCAGATAAATATTTATAATTCATTTTGATGATAGAGAACACTAATTTTCAACCCCACTTAAGTGAAATATCATTACTCCCAAAAAAGCAATTTAATTCTCATTAATAGACCTGTATTAACAAAAAGGACATTATTCTTATTCCTTATTCTTATATTTTGAATTTATCCATTAATAAATTGTAGGAATTTGTTTTCTTTCTTGTTATATAAGTATCTGCATAATAACCTTGATTTTTCTTCTTGACCACAAAGTTTAAAATATTTATTATCTGTCCTTTTACAGAAAAAGTTTGACAACCCTGCCTTAGAAAGTTGCCTGAGGCTCATTGGAGATAAGTAATTTGCCAATGGTCATTATAGCCTTTAAGTGTCAGAGCTAATATTTAAACCCAGGTTTTCTTGTATCTGAGTATAAGACTATTTTTTCATCCTAACACACTTCATATATTTTTTTAAAGAAGCAAATTGGTTTTCCATTTAGCCCAGTCTTGTGGCAGAAATTCAATTCCATGTATATCAAAAGCCAAAGAGGCATATTTCTGACTATGGCAATAAGCTAGCCTTTTAGCTGGTAATGAATTTTTTGGTTACAGCAACCCATTAAAAAAAGAAAAATGTAAAATGGCCTTCAATCCTATTTGGTCCCTTTCTGCTTCTTAAGTGAGAATTACAATTTTTAGACTACATACATTAACTTAATTGTTGGTACTTTAACCATTCTTGTCCAATGATTAATAAGTAGATATACTCCTAGAGAAACAATCATTTAAAAAAGTTAGAAGAAAGTTTGGAGTGGGTCAGAATTTTAAAAGGCCATTCCAAAGGCATTGAAGGGTGACCTAGAAGGAGAATCCACTGGGGAAAGGAATGGAAAAGATGAGGGGTTTTTTTTTGGTGAGGCAATTGGGGTCAAATGACTTGCCCAGGGTCACACAGCTAGTAAGTGTTAAGTGTCTGAGGCCGGATTTGAACTCAGGTCCTCCTGAAACCAGGGCTGGTGCTCTATCCACTGCGCCACCTAGCTGCCCCCAAGATGAGTTTTTATAACAAATTCTTCACTATCAAAGGCAGTGGAGCCATCATACTTGGTCTCTAACATTAGAGTCCTGAATTTTCTTTTGGAAGAAATATAAATGTCACTGACAAAGATGCGTAAAGTAGCTGGAAAAGACCAGTGCCATATAAAGTTAGAAGTAACACACTTTTGAGGACACCTCTGGAATAATTTCTCAAGATATTTGAAGGAGAGGAAGATATAAAAATAGGGGAAAATAATTAACCTTGTTCTTTTGGATCCTCTCACTTCACTAGGCTATAGGTCTATTAGTGGTATTGTTAAGTCAAAGAGTATACAAAATTTAGTAACTTTGGAGTTATATTTCCAAATTGATTTTCAGAATGGCTAGACCAATGAACATTTCCATCACATTAATGTGACTCTTTTCTTATATATCCTCTGCCATTTGACTTTTTAAAAAAATCAACTTTACTAAACTGATGAGTATAAGGTAGAACTTGAGTTACTTTTATTTGCATTTCTCTGTAATTCTTAGTAATTCAGAGCATTTTTGCATGCCTATTACATAAAAATTTCTTGAAATATGTAACAAAGATAATTTTGTTCAATGATTTCCAATATCAAGTGGGGTATGAAAGTATATGTTTGCCAAAGGTGTTTGCCACTGTTATGTAGAAAGTCTAGTATAGAGTCCAACTTTATGAGAGATTCTTTTTCAGTGGTGAGGTGCTTCAGATGCACCTACATTCAGATGATTTTAAGATCTGAAACTGTGATTTCATTTATCTAGAAAACTCTTGGATAAAGATATTCCTCCTACCATTAAGCATTAGCATCTTCTCTGTAGCTTTTGATTTTAGGATTTTTCTAGAGTACCAAAAGGTTAAGGGTCTTTGCTCAGAGACCCATAATCAATATGTGTCAGAAGCAGAAACTGAATCCTTGTCTTTCTGGGTTCAAGAGCTGATTTGGTCAAATCCTGGAATATTACAGAGCCTTCTAAATGAGTTCTAGAATTATACAAGAGATTTGGGTCCCATATAGGAAACAACATGGAAATGGAGAATCTATTGTCTATAGAGCTCATGGGTAACTGGAATAAACACTAAAAATCTAAAATGAAAAGAAAAGACAGGGAGAACAAACTTGCCTTGATTTTGGGAAATTGACCAGTGTATTTAGTGACCATGTACTTTTCCTTGAATTGAAAATTCAAATTTTGGGGGCAGCTAGGTGGCGCAGTGGATAGAGCACCGGCCCTGGAGTCAGGAGGACCTGAGTTCAAATCTGGCCTCAGACACTTAACACTTACTAGCTGTGTGACCCTGGGCAAGTCACTTAACCCCAATTGCCTCGCTAAAAAAAAAATATACATATATTCAAATTTTTGACACTAATACTCATCTGGTGATTGGCCATGAGTCATAAAATATTACAATCTCTTGTAAGAAAATTATTAATAATGGGGTGTTTTGGGGACTCAGAGACACCCCCTCACATACACACACACACACACACACACACATATACAGGAACTCTGGCTGGTTTTGCGGGGCCAGCCCAGAGTCAGTAGAATTGTAAAGGAAATATAAATTGACCTTCCTGACTACCTAAAGGAAGTTAACTCATGTAGACCACCCTCAAGTCATGCCAATCAATAGATTGGAATGCTACTGGCCAATAAGCTTGGGTCAAGGTGCAGTAACCTGCCTCTACCTGAGAGAGGATAAAATCTTTGGAAAGGGGGGTGGGGTTTGGCCCCTTATCTCCCCTGTTCTTCTCGCTGCACCTCTCCCCATCCTGTGATTTTATGCTGGGCCTTGGATACTGGATGTGACAGCCATGTGGTCCCCACTCTCTCTCTTTCTTTTCTATCTAAGTATGCAGGGCTTCTGAACTTTCAGAGCCATGTGCTCTCTCTTTACTAACATTTAATATGCTTTAATAAATGCTTAATGCCCAAAGACGGGTGCTATAGCCTCTAATCTATAAGTTTCAATATATTAGAACCCCCAGCTAATTTCCCCTAAAATCTAGAACAAAGACAGGCACCCCCATGTAATTTCAAACTACACACTCTGAAGAATAGAAGTTGAAGATCATCAAAATGGTACTAGAGAAGCATGTGATAGGCATGGACAACTTGCAATCAATTACAAACAAGGAATTATATAGAAGAAATTACATGAAGAATTTCATCCAAGAAACCGGTGACCAGAAAATAAGATAGTCCCTTTGTATAATGAGAGCAATGAAGAAGCAAAGGATAACCATTATTATTCTTGAAATCTCAAGAGAAAGCAATGAAAACCCTCAGGATTTTAGATGGATTAGATGGTTTGTAATGTCCCTTCCATATCATGACCTATAACTCTATGATTTACAACACTCATTGCTTATATTATTCATCCTTGGATTAAGCTTTAGCATTTCTTGAATACCTGCAATAAGCTCCAACTGGCCAATAATCATGTTGGGTTTATGCAACACTTCATGTCATTCTTTAGCTTCTCATTTGTTTATGTCTAGTGTCCCCAACTAAGTTAGACAGTCTATGAGGGCAGTAATTGTTATTGCTTTGTAATCCCCACAGTGACAGTGGCTGGCAGAGTGTCTTGCCACTGTATATGCCCAATAAATATTTCTTGATTAACTAAAAAAAGATAATAAATCTTATAAATATCATGCTTTAGGACTTACAAAGCACTTTCCTCACAACAATCATTCAAGGTAAGCAGTATAAATATTATTATCCCCTTTTCATATGTGTGTAAAGTAAGACTCAGGAAGTAAAATGACTTGCCCAGATATATACAGTTAGCCAGCACTGGAGCAGAGACATGATCCCAAGCCTTTTGACTCCATATGTAGCACTCTTGACATGTTATAACCCTACATCTAGTACAATATTTTTAAAGCACTTTTGTAAAATAAATATGTACATTCCTAAAGAGGCAGCCCTAAGTAATTGTGGAATATAGATTTTGATGTCTTCTAATTTGCCTTTTGATGAATGAGCTTCACCTTTGTATGCCCAACAGTAAGTATAGTGTTTGGCACATAGTAGGCACTTAACAAATATTTATTGACTAACTGATAAATAGTATTATAGACAGAGATAAGGTAGTGAGGTACAGGGGCAAAAGCATTGGCCATAGAGTAATGGGTTAAAATGAAGGTTTTTTCTGTGTAACTTTTGACTAACCACTTAAACCATGCAGTCTTCAGTATCATCATCTTATAAATGAAGAAATCACGTTAGATGAACTCTATTTCTCAACCCTAAATATGATGCTACTATGGCCTGATGCACAAAAGGAGATTGAATTAAAATAACCCAAGGAATAGATTTTAAAACCACAAAGGTTTATACCAAGTCTTTTTAATTAATCAAACAATATGCCAAATTTTTAAAAGTTTACTTCTAACAAATGAGTAATCTACCATAAGCTTTAAAAGTACCTTTGATCATTTTAATGTTTCCAATTATTTTAAATATCTAATTTTTAGATTTAAAACTAAGTAAATAAGCAAGTTATATTTAAATGCCACTTTATGGTTTACATAAGTAATCTGATTTTACTAAAAAGTAAAGGCTCATGAATTGGGGTACATCTTCCAATAAGGGCTACACTTTGTATTTGCTGCCAGCAGGGGGAGCTATAACAACACCCCTTCTTGATTTGGTGAAAGAACTAAATAAAAGTGAATGGAGTGAATTCCAGATTTAAAGTAGTCCCCAAATGGTGGCACTACGTCAACTCTGTGCCACTAATAACCACAAAATAGGTTTGAGTCCTGGAACACCCATTCTCCTAGTGAAGAATACAAATTTTAACCTTTCCTCTACAGAAATGGAAGTGCTAAGTGAGCTCTTTTCATTATCTCTTTTTCAAATGTTGGAAAAATTAATGACCCTAGATTGACTTTTCCTCTCCTTTTGTCTGCCTTCTCTATGATTTCTGGGTATGGAACATCGCATTAATTATTCTCCACTTTTAATTTTTCTTTGTAACATGCACGGGGGAAAAAATCCTTTCTTCCCCTTCCTCTTGTTTTCCTTCTCCTTCCCTAGTTGACTTGACTTCTTTCCTGAAAACAATTGCAGAGTTGCTGACAGATATATCACTCATTAACTTTTCCATCATTATTCCTTTTGTCTTTGGAATTGGGCCTTAAGGGTACAAACATGTTGTTCCAAGATGGTCTTTTCATCTCCTAACTTAATAACATAAGAGGAAGATTGTGATATCTTTCCCATTTTTAAAAGGAAGTGGAGGTGGGGACCACAAAGCAATTATACAAACTTAGACAACAATTTTATTCATCTGAAAGTTAATTATGAATGAGCTTGAAAGGATATACTATATACAATTCGCAGACTAGGGTTAGAATGAAATAAAGAGAAGCTAAAAATTATTGTCCAAAAGGAAAAAAAATTAACATAAACAATTTTATTACTCTCTTGAGATAACAAAAGCAAAATAGAAAGCTCAGCATCTTTCTGATGAATTGAGACAGTACTGGCAATCAATCCCTAAGAGATCAAACCCAAGCAATGATTGTGTTCCTTAATGACTGAGTATTAGTTTGTTTTTGCTTTTGTTTTGTTTTTTAATTTTTCTTTCCTACCATAGCCACTCAAATAAATTCTTTTTTTTTTTTTTTTTTTTTTAGTGAGGCAATTGGGGTTAAGTGACTTGCCCAGGGTCACACAGCTAGTAAGTGTCAAGTGTCGGAGGCCGGATTTGAACTCAGGTACTCCTGAATCCAGGGCCGGTGCTTTTAACCACTGCGCCATCTAGCTGCCCCCAAATAAATTCTTAAACACTTCACTTTGTCTATGGAGATATTTCTTGTTATCATTTGCTACTTTTCTCCCTTGGGATTTATATATGTTCTTAGATGATTATGTAGGAACTTTGCTAGTATCTCCTTCCGGATAGTGCATTTGAAAACCTTTGTGTTATAGCTTCAAAGGATCACAAAAACAAAGTTTCAGTAAAAAAAAAATCTGATGAAATAACTAAATTCACCATATCCTCTAGCGCTTTGTTAATGAAATTATCAAAATAATCTCAATGCATGATATGTCAGAATATCTGACATGCATCCACAAACAGATATGCAAAATCTCTGCCCATTCTCTTTCATCCTACCTTTAAATTTGGATGCTTGGAGAATCTTCCATTAAGTCTAAAACTACAGGACATTGAACATTTTAAAACATTTGAATTTTTTTAATTTAAGTAAAAAATATTTTTATTAAATTGTCCCTTTGACTCCCTCCAACTCAATGAGCAAACTTTAAAATTATAAATTAACCCCCAATACATATGTGTATATATGTATGAATAAATACATATGTACATACATATACATATGTGTATATATCTCTCTATATATGTACATACATATAAAGTAAAAAAAACCAAATTCCTCCATTAATCATGTCCAAAACCATGTGTCTCCTTGCATTTTAAGTTTATCACCTCTCTGTCAGAGGTGAGTAGCTTGTTTCATCTTCATTCTTTTGAGATAATGATTTTTCATTGTACTAATCAGAGTTCTAAAGACCTTCAAAGTTATTTTTCTCTGTAATGTCCTTATATTACCCAAATTGTTCTCCTAGCTCTCATTTCTCTCTGTATCACTTCATAAAGATTTTTCCAGTGTCCTGTGAAATTGTCCAAATCATCATTTTTCATAGCACAATAATATTCCATTTTATTCATAAAGCCCACTTTATTTAGCCATTCCCCAATAAGAGAACACCACCAAAGAGAGAGAGAGAGAGAAAAACATCTTATTTTCTTTTTTTTTCTTTTTTTCTTTTTTTTTTTTTGGTGGGGCAATGGGGGTTAAGTGACTTGCCCAGGGTCACACAGCTAGTAAGTGTCAAGTGTCTGAGGCAGGATTTGAACTCAGGTACTCCTGAATCCAGGGCCAGTGCTTTATCCACTGCGCCACGTAGTTGCCCCCTTTTCTTTCTTTCTTTCTTTTTTTTTTTACCAGCTTATTTTCTAACTTTTGGCTATGATGAAAAGAGCCACTATAAATATTTTTGTACATTTAGATCACATACCTCTTTCTTTGGTTTCTTTGGCATCTAGAGGTATGGTATTATGGTAAATAAAAACAAATCTCAAAAAAAAAAGGCACAATACACTTTTAAGTTTAATTGGTATTATTATCACTTTCTCCATTACTTTTTAAAGTCTCTATGATCAACAAAACAATAAATCAAGCACTTGTCTGTAGCATTTGTTGTTTTCTTTGGTGTATATGCTCACACTGAAAAATTAACAATCAGCTCCAGTAATACCCTTTCCCCACCCACCCCCCCATTGCCCACCATAGTGGTATAGTGGGGTCAAAGGTTATGCACAGTTTAGTAATTTTCAGAGCATAGCTCCAAATTGCTTTCCAGAATGGCTGGATCAGTTCACAGCTATACAAATAATGCACAGATGTGAGCAGATTACCAATGTGGGAACACCTGTTTGCCCAGTTGGAGATTAAAATGGTAAAATCACCACTTGCCTATACTCCCAGTTCAGATTTTCTCGGTGGGGTCCAGAACTATGAATACCTCAGCCCTCCAGAACCCCTCAAATATTTCTTAGATCTGTTATTCAGTCTGGAAAATTGAATGACTGGTTTATTTCCAAGATTGGCTATTTTTGTCCTTCATCCATTCCTAAATATGTCATGTGATTTTAACAATAGTTCATTTTTTTGAGGACTAACAATGTTGTTAGTGTTTCAAAAAATAGTTAGGACCTAATGACATAAAACTAGGCTGAGATAACAGTAACAATCAATAAGTATTTACTGAGTACCTAATATGACCCATGGCTTTGAGAAACTTACATTCTAGTTGAAGAAGCATATCTAACACATGCAAACCTGACAAACCTTCCTTTCCTCTTTCTGTAATTACAAGGATAGGGGAAGAAAACAAGAGAGTGAGGCTAAGTTTGGCTAACATTTGAAAGAGAGTGATATAGCTAAAGTTCAAGGATAAAGAGAGACAGAAAAGGCAGGATGGTGATGGTGGCAGAGAGAGTCTCATCTGCCCTTGCCTAAAAATAATCAGAGGCCTCGGGGCAGCTAGGTGGCACAGTGGATAGAGCACCGGCCCTGGATTCAGGAGGACCTGAGTTCAAATCTGGCCTCAGACACTTAACACTTACTAGCTGTGTGACTCTGGGCAAGTCACTTAACCTCAAATGCCTCACCAAAAAAAGAAAAAAAATTACTTGCTTGAGGGGTGGCTAGGTGGCGCAGTAGATAAAGCACAGGCCCTGGATTCAGGAGTACCTGAGTTCAAATTCGGCATCAGACACTTGACACTTCCTAGCTGTGTGACCTTGGGCAAGTCACTTAACCCTTATTGCCCCACAAAAAAAAAAATTACTTGCTTGAGTCACACAGCTAGTAAGTATCTAAATTTGAACTCAGATCCTCCTGACTCTAGGGCCGGTGCTCTAGCCACTGTGACACCTAGCTGCCCCTTATTTACTTACTCTTAAAAATGAGAAAGCAACCAGTTGGGTTAACACAACTCAATTATTTATTTTCTAAAACACCTCAGATCCACATGTCCATGGCAGCCTAGGCACCCTGAATTATATATTAAAACTTCTGAGAACAGAGAAATACTACATTTTGACTAGGGATTAATTGGATCTTAAAGATGTTTAGGGCATGTAGTTACATGGTCGATGTTCTATTTTCTATTATCTTATTGCTTTTATTGATTCCATGCAAAGAATGAAAACAATATTAAAAATTTAGCTTGTATATGGATAGCTGATGCCATTATGAAAGGCACTCTAAGACTCAATCATATTTAGTTGATTCAGGGAGGAGGCAGGGTTTACTACTGGGGCATGTGGCTGAGGCTAAGAACTATACTGATTGGGTAAAATCACACTCATGTTATCCCTTTGACTAATGGGGTGAGCGTAGCCATGCAGAGAGAGGCTGAGCTGAGGGATAGGTCACTTGCTCTCTGAGAACTGTGGAGCGTTTGACACCTTCTGATATTGTCTCAGGAGAATTTCCCAGGGCTCAGTTCTCATGGTGTATGGGTTGGGATGAATATCTTGCAATGTTACTTAGCATTCAATCTATACAAAGCAATGGGGGACAATAATAATAGCTAACATCTAGAAGGCACTTAGTATGTGTCAGGCACTGTGCTAAGCCCTTTATAATTATTATCTAGTTGGATCCTCGCAACCCCCTGCAAGGTAGGTGCTATCATTATTCCTATTTTACAGATGAAGAAACTGAAGCAAACAGAAGTTAAGTTACTTGTCATGGGTCACAGAACTAGTAAGATTCTGAAGCTGGATTTGAACTCAGTTCTTCCTAACTCCAGGCCTTCTATTCTATTGACGTAGTTACCCATAAAAGACAGGATGCCTCTAAGTGATAAATCAAATTATACATATAGATAATAACTGTCACAGGAGTGCAATAGGAAAGGTCATTAATGAGGGTAAGAGTGAATAAAGTCCATTTTATAGGAAGAACAGAAGGAAATAAGCATTTATTTAGTGCCTATTATATGCCAAGCACTATGCTAAGTACTTTACAAATATCATTTTATTTGATCCTCACAAAAATAGCCCTGGGAGAAGGTACTATTGTTATCACCATTTTTATAGCTGAGTACACTAAGGCAGACAGAGGTTAAACAGCTTACCCTGGTAGTAGATATCTGAGGTTGGATTTGAATTCAGATCTTCCCAGAATTCTACACACAGAGCTTCCTACATGTTTAATTCTATTTCCATCCTTGGACCTAAACTCAATATGGGAAAGACAGAAATTAAAATATAACAAAAATAGAGAAGACTCCTTAGATATAAATATATTTATCAAAAAGCTTGCCTTGTCACATCTTTCTCTGCTTTTGTTTCTGTACCTGTCTCAACAGGCTAAACCCTCTTAACATCTATTTAGTAACAGGTCCCTGTTCTGGACCCTGGATTGATCATTTGCTGTCATGGATTCTTTCAGAGCAAGGAAGTGTTTAAGGCTTTTTGGTTGAAGCTGAAAAAAAAGCTTCACTTTCCAGATTTCCTTACTGCTGGTGGCTTGAGATTAAAGTTGAATTACTTCAGCCAATATAGTTATCTCTTCTACATAGTGGAGGTTAGGGGCACAGCACTTCCCTAAATCCAGAAAAATCTGTATAAAAATGTTGGGCCCTCCCTTCATACCAGAGAAGTCTAAATTATTATGGTATTAGAATATAAAATATGTTGATATTATATGATACTCTGCATATATTTTATGCATTTCTGAGTTTCTAAACTTTTTCTGTCATCTGTGGCAAAACTCGCAATAAATTCCCATTTGATTTCTTATGCCAACCCATAATATATCAAAACCTTGTTGGGGAAAGTCACAATGTGGAAGAGATGACTGTAATGAGCTTCTTGGCCTTAATTTCTTCATTTGTAAAATGAAGAGGTCAAACAAAATTGACCCTGAAAACCTTTTAGATCTGGAATTCTATTGTTCTGTTTCCTCTTGTGCCTATGTTTTTATTTATTTTGTTTTTTAACCTTGATTTGACCTTCAATGCTTTCATAATACTTGGGTGACAGCATTAAGTAGTAGAAATCATACTGGATTTTCAGTCAGCAGATTGGGTTTGAGTCCCAATTCTATCATTTCTATCATGTTCCTATGACTGTATGACCTCACTTAACTTCTTGTATGGGTCTAAAATTCTAGCTGTACTGTCTAAAATATCTAATAAGTGGTCACCAATAAATTACAAGCTTTAACAAGAGTTAGACTTTTAAGCATTTATTAAGGAGAATAAGCATTTGGTAAAGAGAGAGAAAAAGGCCTAGTTTCATCTATCTATTAAAGGGAGAGAGCATTTCCAGCTCCCTTCTCCACCAAAGTCCTCAGGAAAGAGAGCCAGCCAGCGCGCCAGCCTCCCCCTTCTCCCTCCCACAAGCCAACATCACTTCCTGACACCCAAGAAAAGCCACATGGTCCTGCCCTCAGAGGCCCTCTCCTCATGTTGGAGCTTTCCTACAGTAAGTGTCCAGCAGGTGGCGTCATTCCAATCATTACATTCTCTATGTCTCGGCTTGCTCACCTAGAAAATAATTGGGTTGAATTAGATGACCTTTAAGATCTCTTCTACTTTAAGATTGGCAGGCAAAGTGATTCATAAACTTTGTCTCATTTTATTCTCACAACAACCCTGGGAGAAGGGTATTTTTATTCCCATTTTATAGAGGAGGAAACTGAAGTTAGTATGAAAACCAATTTGGGAATGGAAAGTATAGACTCTTGACCATATATTTATTTTTTGATTCCTAAATTTTGCCATAGGTAATGAAAATAAGAAAAAAAGAATACTAAAGTACTTTGATGGATTGGCAATCTCATTGGTATGGCAAACCCTTCGAAGTACTTAAGTATTCTATACTGTGCAGCTCTTGCATATGTCTTCCCATGAATACACTACAGGGGCCCACTTCATGTTTTAATGGCTTTCTTCAAAATCTGCAGCATTATAGTTATCACTCAATCTCAACCTATGACCAGCCTGCTCTTTTTGTTAAAAAAATTATTTTACTTTTCTTGTGCAATCCTTAGTAATTTCCTACAGACTACTCATGCCCACTGTGGCCCTTTGGGGGACCCTCTACTTCAGTTCTTCAAATACTATGATATTTCTTGACTCGCAGTCATCCCAAATGACCAGGCAAGCATTGCTTTCTATTTTAAAACATTTTGAAAATTTAAAAAATTGATTCTCAAGGAATCTAGAATAGAAAAAGATACCAAAGGCTTAGGAAAAGATGAGCCTTAGTTTCGAGGAGAATTTTTCCCCACCCCCTTTTTTTTTTTTTTTTTGCAGGGCAATGGGGGTTAAGTGACTTGCCCAGGGTCACACAGCTAGTAAGTGTCAAGTGTCTGAGGCCGTATTTGAACTCAGGTACTCCTGAATCCAGGACCGGTACTTTTTCCACTGTGCCACCTAGCTGCCCTCAAGGAGAATTTTTCAGGTCATTAAAAGAACTCAGAAACTTCCCCAAAACAATGGAGGGTGAGCCCTGCTCATTGTCCATTCGCAACATCTGTTTTAAAAAATACACTCACATACACATATATGAACATTCATATTAAACAATTGTCATAGTTTGGTCAATTCTTCCTCTGCTTTGTTTTTCCTACAAAGATAAACTAGACTATTTTAGTCATCATAAATCGCAATTTTGATATTTTGTAATCTTCAGGGACTTGCTGCAATTAGCATAAAGTAATATATAAATAGGAGAAAGTATAGACCTTCACCATCTATAGAGATTAATTCCTGACTTTGGACCTTGAACTGGGTATCCTTCAGTGGACCATGTTATTGGAAAACATTTGTAGTCAGCAGATCTCCTTGTCTTATGCATCATTTGATATTAATAATAAAAAGGTGGATGTCAAATTAACTTTTTGTGACATCTTTAAGAAAAATTGTACAATTCAAACAAATACATGGGAGATACCTTGTTGAAGGAAAGTTTTTAAGTTGGCATTTCCTCTAGTGAAACAAACACTTTTCTGTAGTGAACAAAGAGTTAATGTGGTTTGATCTTATATTCTCTATGTTTCATCAGTTGTATGACTGTGATGATGTACTTGGCAATAGAAGATGATTTGTGAAAGCTTTCTTATACCGTCATCAAGGATGCCCTCATTGTACTGTGTCAATTATTCTCTGAAAACTTTTGTAGAAATGGGAAAGTAGTTAATATTCTCTTGGTCACCTCTTTGGTAATAATAAGACCCATGATTTTTTTTTTCCCTGTCTTTAGTATATACTCTTTTAGGTACCTTGAGAATCAATCAGTGAGTGCTCAGGCTAACATATTATTATCTTATCTCATTCCTCCTTAAAGGCAATTAGAGAGATTTATGGGAACTGCTCAGATAGAGATACACTATAAATATTGCATGTTATTCTGTGAATTCTGGAATTTGCCCATCAGTTATGGAAAGCTGGAAAGGATCCTCAGAGGTCATTTACTCCAACCTCTACCTGGCCTATGAATATTCTCCATAGCATCCCTGACAAGTGGCCAATTAAACTTTTGGTTGGATTCTTACAGTGACAGGGAACTCATGATCGCATGGGACAGTCCATTTTATTTTTTGGACAGCTCTTATATGTAGGGAATTCTTTTTTATATTATGCCAAAATCTGCCTCCCTGTAATTTCTACTCCACATCCTTGCCCCCAAGTAAGGTCCTAGTTCTGCCCTTTGGAGCCAAGAAGAATAAGCTAAATTCCTCTTCCAATGACTTTTGCTCCCTTTTGAAATGTCATGAGAAGGAGAAATATAATCATTTTTACTATAAATAGAGTGAGATGGATATTCTCTGATAATGCTGATAGATAATTACATTTGAATATAGTTTCTCACAGTATTGCACTGGAAAACAAAGGTCCAGGGTTAGGTCAAGAACACTTCAATCTAAAAAGGATTGGGAAGAACTGGGAAGCATGAAAACTGACAGAGGTTGGCAAAGAACATTGCCCCAAATATTCCTTTGAGCATTAGCAGACCTCAAGTCAGCAGCCCTTGATGTTAAAATCTTTCAAAAGAGAAACCACAATCCTTACCCACGAGCTGTCCAAGACAGCAACTGTGGAAGGAAGTCCCTCATAAACAGAGAAGGACAAATCAGAAGCTTTCCTGAGTACTATAGCCCTCCTAGTTCACAGTTACACACCAACTTGCAACTTGCACAACATTTCCCCCCCCAAGAACACCAGGAGGTAACTAATGCAAGTCTTATCATTTTCATTCTTCAGAGAAATAAACTGAGACTCAGAGAGGTTATCAGATTTTTCTACGGTCACACAGCTAAAAATTGTCAGAGGCATTCATCAAACCCCAGTCTTCTGATTTTAAGTACAGTGCATCTGCTAAAACAGCAAAAAGTCATTTAAAAAGCTGTTTTTAAAGTATCATTTTTTTGGAATTGTGTAGGATCTAATAGTCTGAAAATGCACAAGAAGCCATATGGGGAGATATAATTACAATTATAAGAAATTTTTGTAAGCTGTTAGTATTTTGGTGATGGGGCCTTCAAACATGGTATGATCTTCCTTAACCTAGAGGGGTCTTTTGAATCTGTCTTCCCAAAGCAACTTAAACTCCTCAGCTAGATTTCAGGGTTATTGAAAGCAGAGTCCCTATCTTATAGTTATTTTCTATTTCCTTCTTTCTGAGGCATAGTTCCAGGAATAATAGTTCAAGAACTACTAAACAAATGAATGAATAAATATCCTTAAACAATGGTATCAAACTCAAATAGAAACAGGGCCAGAAAATCATATATTTTTGGTTTTAAAATATATTACCTGCGTTTTGTCATATCTTTATTTTCCCTATTACATTTTAATTTGGTTCAGACACACTTGAGAGTATTGCAGGATACTTGAAGGCCATGGATCATATATTTGACATCTCTGTCCTAAATTCCACAAAAAATTGGAGCCCTTGAAATAAAAAAAAGTGATTCATTCACTGCCATTGCCACAAGTCCAGCCTTTTTTAACTAATTATTATTTTTTAAAATTTCCCCTCCCCTTGAATCATGAGGATTGTAAATAGTAATCTTTATCTGGCATTTATCCCTAGAACTTCTCCCTCCTTTTGCCTTTTCAATCAACAAGTTAGAATTTAAGTAACAAGAAAAAAGGTCCCAATCAACTAGCCCTTTCATATACGTTAAAATTGTATATTTAATTTTTGTATAGCAAACTCACAATAGGTTCGTCTGATTATACACACAAAGCAATTAAATGTATAAGAATGATATGATTTTATATGCAATCATCTTCATTCTACAATATGTGCAGGAAAACAAAATAATAATTACTTTACCAACTGTGGATTTCAATTTTGGGGCATAATAATGATAGAAATTTTTAAAATATTTTAATGTATAAAAATTAAATTTTGCTATAGTTATTATATTTAAACAAAACTGCTTTAAGCATCTTAGTAGCTATATGTCTCTAGACATTCTATAGTATTTTTAATTTTTATTTAGTTTTTTTGTGTGGGTGGGGCAATGAGGATTAGGTGACTTGCCCAGGGTCACACAGCTAGCAAATGTTCAGTGTTTGATGCTGGATTTGAACTCAGGTCCTCCTGACTCCAGGGCCAGTGCTCTATCCACTGTGCCACCTAGCTGCTCCTCCCCCCCCATAGTATTTTTAAAGCCTCATTTGAATGTTTAAGTTACAAAACACTCATGAAATTTTGGGAGATTTTTTTGGCCATGGAAAAGAAGTATTTCATAAGCTGAATCTTATTTAACTTACCTGAGCATCATTTTATATTTCTCAGGGTGCTTGTTTACCATGAAAACATGTGTTTCTTTAGTTGAAATTACATCAATTTTGTGAGAAGAATACATATTTCACTGGAAAACATCTCTAGAGAAGATATTTCCTCCTTTGGAAGAAGAAGGCTCTCCTTTTTTGGAGTTCTTTAACCAAAGTCTGAATGACAATAGTCAGGTATCTTGTAGGAGGGATTTTTCTTTTCTGGTAAATTGAACTGGATGACCACTGAGATGACCTTCCAACTATGGAATGCTATGATTTTTTGAAATGCTGGTAGAAGAGTATCAAGAATTGTGATGTTATTATTACTATCATTACTATTAATATTACTTCTTACCTTTTCATTATTCTTATACTTTACTCTTCTTTCCCACCCTTTATATTCTAATCATACTGGCCTAAGTGCTATTTCTGCCAAAGGACACTCTATCCCCCATTTCTTTATCTTTTTTTCTTTTATTTTTTTCCTTTCCTTTTCCCTTCTTTTCTCTTCTCTTCTCTTCTCTTCTCTTCTCTTCTCTTCTCTTCTCTTCTCTTCTCTTCTCTTCTCTTCTCTTCTCTTCTCTTCTCTTCTCTTCTCTTTTCGCGGGACAATGAGGGTTAAGTGACTTGCCCAGGATCACAGAGCTAGTAATTGTCAAGTATCTGAGGCCAGATTTGGACTCAGGTCCCCCTGAATCCAGGGTTGGTGCTTTATCCACTGAGCCACCTAGCTGCCCCCTATCCCCCATTTCTAATATCTGTGCCTAGAACACCATCCCATCTCATCTCCACTTCTTAGGACTGGATTTGCATTTTTTAGTATTCCCATTGCCTAAGAGATGGTAAATACTTAATAAATGTTTATTGATTATTATAAATATTCTCATAAGAATATAGTATAAATAACTCTTGAGTTTTTTGCCTCCTGATGAATAATTCCTTCTGTTGATTTAGAAAAACTTGATGTATCTACCAAGATAAAATGAAATAAAGGAGAAGTGAATCTTTAATAAATCAAATACTTATCAAGCATCTACTCTATGCTAGCATGGTCCTAAATGGTATGGAGGAAATTAAACTGGTTAATCAATCAATAAAGATTTATTAAACTCCTGCTATATGGTAGGAGCTTGGGACATGAGGACAAAAGTGACTTAGTCTCTGTTCTTGAGGAATCTAAATTATATTGGGGAGAATACAAAATAAATACACAGTGATGGGAAGGAGAACTTACACTGAGAAAATCAGGCTTCTTGAAAAGGTCATTTGCCACTTCTTTGCTCCTAAGGGATTTGGTGCACAGAGTGCTGGATGCAGAATTCAAAAGACTTGAGTTTGAATCCAACCTCAAATGCTTACTAAATATGTGATCTTGGGAAAGGTACTTCTCTCTACTGAAGAAAAGAATTTGTATTTTGTCCAAAGGCAATAGGGAGCCACTGAAGCTTTTTGTCCAAATTAGTGACATTGTCAGATCTGTGATTTAGAAACATCCATTTGGCAACTATGTGGAAGATGGATTAGAGAAGAGAGACTGGATCAAAGATCATCAGAGGAAAGTGTCAATCAGAAGGCTGTTAAAGTAGTCTGTTAGAAGGCATGAGGACCTGAACTAGTGTAGAAAGAAGGGGGCTAATGCCCTTCAAGTCTCTTTCAAACCTTATTCAAGACATAAAACTGATTAAATGAGAGTGAAGAGTCATAGAGCCTTAGGTTGAAGGGACCTCTCAGAAGCTATTTATTCCCCTCTACACAAGAAGAAAACCAATAGATGGTGAAGTGGATAGATTCCCCAGACATGGAGTCAGGAAGACTCCTCTTCCTGAGTTCAAATTTGACCTCAGACACTGACTAGCTGTGTGATGCTGGGAAAGTTACTTAACCCTGTTTGCCTCAGTTTCCCCATCTGTAAAATGAGCTAGAGAAGGAAGTTGCAAACAACTCCAGTATATTTGCCAAGAAAACCTGAAATAGGGTCATGAAGAGTCATACACACAAATAACCAGAACAGGCTATTGAAAGAACACTGTCTCTTGCGTCAAAGGAATTTGGTTCAAATCCCACCTCTTGGTACATGTTATTTGGGTGATCTTAGGCAAGTGACTTTAGTGAAATGAGGCAACTAGACTAAATGGCCTCTGAGGTTACTTCCAACTCTCTATTCATCATCCTATAATCTATCATTATCTGAAACATTCCCAAAAAGTTGTCTTCTAGCCTTTCCTTCTCTGATACAATATAGAGCGCACTCACTAGTTTTGGGGTGAGAAGACCTGGGTTTAAATCCTGATTCCGTTACCACTATATGCCCTTTGACAAATCAATTTACTTTTTAGAGCTTCGGTTTCCTTAATGATAAGATGAGGGAGTTAGACTAGATAGACTCTGAGGTCCCTTCCAACTCTCAATCAAAGATTTATGATCTTTACTGATGGAGAATCCATTGCTTCCTGTCAATTCTACCTTTTGAGAGATCTCATTTTTAGGAAATTTTTTTCTTTGTCTTTTTGCAGATTTTATTCATTGCTCATATTTTTTTCCCTTTAGGATCAAGAAGAGCAAGGCTAACTGTTTTCTGCATGACGGTCCTTCAAATATTAGAAGTCAGCTCTCATGGTTCTCCTAAGTCTCCTAAGGGATAATGAGGTTCTTTAATATTTGGCAGAATTTAAAGCCAGTAGGCATTAGAGCTTGCGGTAGTGGGCCGTGGGGAGGTATAACATTTCTAACAACTCTAGGCATACTCATTTTAAAAAATCTCAATTTTCCTCTGCTTGTAACATGGAAATATATGAGAGACATAGAGGGTGCTCCAAGAGCAATGATAGGGGCCTTTAAGGGAACTCAGATAGAGGTGGGAGAAAATGTCTTTTCTCTGATTATGGTTTCCTTCTTCCCCCAGGTTTATCCATTTCACAGAAGGGAAAGCTCTTGTAACAATTCAAGAAACTGCCACTTTGTTGGTGGCAGAAAAGAAACATTCTACAGGATGTCTTCCCTAAAGTAAGCACAATAACAGGTACTAAATGAATTGCTTTTATGAATTGTTTTATTACAGAGAATTGATTTATGTATTAAAACTCAATTCTACTTCGTTGATTATAATTTGCTAAAGTCTTCATTTATTTATTTAGCCATCAGATGCTACTAGTTAAGACTTTTCTTCCTTCCTCCCTCCCTTCCATTCTCTCTCCCTCCCTCCCTTCCATTCTCCTTCCTTCCCTTCCTCCCTCCCTCCCTGCCATCCTTCCTTTCTTTCTTCCTTCCTTCCTTCTTTCCTTCCTTCCTTCCTTCCCTCCCTCCTTCCTTCCTTCTTTCCTTCCCTCCTTCCCTCCTTCCTTTCTGCCTTCCTGCCTTCCTTCCCTCCTTCCTTCCTTCCATCACTTTCCTATCCTAGCAGTTGTCCAACCTCCTTACCATCTCTACACTGAAAGCTAAGTTGCTGCTGCTGCTAAGACCCATAAATAAGTCTTAGTTCTGCCCTCTAGGACCAAGAATAATAAATAAAATCCCTATTCTATATGATGACCCTTTAGATGTTTATGGATCTTCTCTTTTCTAGGCTAAGTAATCCTAGTTACTTCAATCAATCCACAAATAACATGCATTTGAGAACCCTCACGCTTTTGGTCATTTTTCTCTGGCATTCTCCCTATTTTACAATATTCCTCCTAAAATGTTAAATATACACAAATACACAAATATGTGCATACACACATGCATATATGTCTGTGTGCACGTGCCCAGAATTTAAGGTAGTTTTCTAGCTATGGTTATTACTTTCCATATTCTGGGTCTAATAGTTTTATTTATGTATTTGAAGATCATATTAATTTTTGTGATTGCCACTCTACATTGTTGAATCATATTGTGTTTGCAGTCCAATGAAATTCCTCAGGTCTTTTGTATAGCTGCTACTTTCTAACCTAACCTAAATCCTATACTTTTTAGAGGCACTAAGAAACAAACAAACAACAAAAAGGAACCCAAAACAAACAAACAAATAAGCAAAAAACCCTTATCTCTTAAATTACTGGTGTCTTGCTTTATTTTTTCCTAAACACGAATGATATATGATAATATATAATGTCATAGTAATCTGATGGATATTTTAAGGGCCATCATGGTATGGAATTCCTCAGAACTAAGGTAATATGTGAAATGATATATTATTCTATAGTAAAATTGGCAACTTAGATGATCTCCAGCAATTGTAGAAACCTGGTGATTGAGAATGTTCAAACTCAATATTCTGAGATATTGTTGTAATTGCAATGTGTCAACACACCCATGATGGTCGTTTGATATAAATTGACCAGTAGGCTATTTCTATATAACTAATAAAACTTCTGATCCTAAGCTGAGTGCATACGGTGTACAATTTTGTTCACAAAAACCATAGAGTTTGAGGAATGTACCTTGTTAATGCTCATAGTAATGAGTTTCTGTTTTAGGCAACTCTCTATAATTAGATAATAGCCACAGGCTGTCAAAACTAAAATTAACCTAATAAAAGATACTTACTTAAAACCTTGCTTCCTCTGCCTTAATTTAAAGCTATATTTAAAGTTGGGAAATGTCTTTTTTTAGACAAGCACATTAAGGAGATAATTAAAATGTTTTGAGTTCAGCCTTTGAATGTTTCACCCATTCAGGAATTAGATCTTCTTTGTACCAGTAAACAATGTGAACAGACAATAAAGGATGAAAGACTATGAAGATAAATAGCAATTAGGGATAAAGATATAAGAGGTAACTCCAAAGAAATTCCCCTATTTAACATTCTTCATGAAATAAACAGGAAGAATTTCTTGGGAGAGGAAATTCATTAATTAAAAACTCACAATCTTAGTTTATAGACATGCATTTCAGAGAAGATTAAAAAAAGCTTGGCTAGATGGATTTTTATTGTAGTCAAATACCAGTTTCTTCTACAGTCTTATATCTGCATTTCATCTAGTGTGTTAACATGTTTTCATGAATGAATGAATAAATGAATGAATGCAAAAACATTCATTAAATGGTTACTATATACCAAGAAATGTGCTAAGTGATTGGACATAAATATACAAGAGTAAAGACATTTCCTGCCCTGAAAGAGCTTATATTCTATTGAGGGAAACCACAAATATAAGGTAGTGGTGGCCAGGGAGGGGCTCTTTTGTCCATAGTTATGGCGAGGGTAAATGGGGGCATATGGATGGAGGATGACATGTCTCAACCAGCAAAGTTGACTTGATCATGGTTCATGATTCCAGAACCAGAATTGGGGTAGGGTCAGGAGTTCAAGGAAAGTAGTACAATTCACCACTAATATCATGATCCTATTCAACATAAAGAAGTTTCTGGTACTCAATTTGGATATAAGACTAATATATCCCACTAAAGAAAGGACTGGGGAAGTGCAAAAATCTCTGTGGTTCCCAGAAAGTAGACAACCTTTCCAGAAGTTTCACTTCTTTCTCGGTGACCTCACTGGCTATCTAGAACATGTAGATTATGGTAGACTTCCCCAATCAGAATTATTCCTGAAGTACTCATTCTACCACAAACCCTTCCTCCTCTCTAAATTTCCTATTTTTTAGGTGTACTTTACATGTAGGGGTGTTTGTGTGTGTGTTTTAAATTTTGGCAGAGGAGATGGTGGGATATCAGAAATGACTGATTTAAAATCAAATGTCAGCAATAAATCTAAAAATAAGAGGATACAAAAAATAAATTTGCTGTTTTTCACTGAATGCTGTGTACGTGGCCTTGCCAAAGTAGAACTGATTTCCCATAGGAAACAGTTGCTAACCATTGCTATGAAGAAAACGAACTTGCCATGGGTCAGAAAATATATACAAAAAGGGAGAATGGAGTACAAAAGACTGAAAAAGGCATTTTTACTGATGAATCTCACTTTTTTGTTCAAATATATATCAAACTGTTGTCAGAAAAAGTCCAGATGAGCCTGCACAATTAGGAAATCATCATTCTATAAAACATCTATCTCCCCCTCACCCCATTAAAGTTTTGTTTTTTCCCCCAGTGGGTCTGCCTACAAGTCTTATCTCATTGGAATAATAAACTCTGTTAATATATATTTTATACTGAAAAGTATAATGGATAGTATCTGGCTGGCCTCAAGACAAGAAAGACGTGGGTTCAAGTCTCATCTTGGATACATACCGCTTCTGTGATTCTAGGCAAGTCCCAATATCTCTATACTGTAGGCATTTTGCTAAGACTATCAGATGTAAAAATGTGTCAACATGCATTGGTAGAGTGAGATTCCATGCCTAGGGGCTTTCTATATGAATTAAATCATAAGTCTAGTACTTCTCAGTTTTACTGAGAAAGAAAAACTTTATCCAGAATTATAGAAGTTCCCAAATGAAGTTGGAACAGTACAGTATAATCTTGTACATTGCTGTTCATTATCAAAGGTTAAGAATTTGTCCTAGATACAGAGGTTAACATGCTTTACTGTCCTGGGAACTCACTTGACTTTAATCTCATTGCAAATGTATGGTTTGTAATCAAGGCTAGACCTAGGAAAACAGACAACTTCATACCTATGTAATCCTGGGCAAATTACTTAGTTTCTCAGAAATCCTGTTTTCTCAAGCAAGGTGGAGAAAATATAAAATCTCTGTCAAACTCTGACTCCTTTTTTTTTACCTTGGCCATATCAATCTTTCTGGAATTCAGTTTTCTCATCTACAAAATGCAGAATGAAGACAATATAATCTGTGAGGTTCCTTTCAAAGTCATGCATCAAAAGGCTTAGCAACATTTGCACAAGATGAGATAGTATGGAGGCACTGGGATATGCAGTGGTGAAGACAGTACCCACATCAACAAGATCACAGATCCATCTAAGAAACTAGTATGTTATTTTGTCAGTCCAATTTACCACTATGCCTTGACATATCCCAGAACACCCTCAGTGACTCAAAAATACCAGTCTTAACTCTCAAGGAGCTATCTTAACAAGCTACAGTAAATCAAACAGAATCATTCAGTTACATCCATTTCTACTGAAGTCAACAGAGCATGTCCTTTGTGCTACATAGTTTTACTTCTGTTTTAATCCAGCTGTTTAATATTCCAGTGCTACAAATGCTTGAAAATTCTTACCCATTGCTGACAAGTATTCTGCAACATTCTATAGACTGAGAAAGGTCAATGCAAATGGCAGTGTCCTTTTGCACAAAATAGAAAACTCTTGAAAAACTATACAAAAAATATCATGGAAACAGGAAACTGCTTAAACTTAGAGTAAAGATTACTATAAAGTATTTTGGGGAGTCAAGATAGTAGACTGAGAGAGCTCCAAAAATCCCCTCCAAACAACATTAAAATAATACCTCAAAAGAAATTCTGTAGTGGCAGAACCAATGAAAGGACAAGAGAAAATAATTTTCCAGGTGAAGACAACTTAGAAGTTTGGCAGGAAAGTTCCACTTCATTGGGGCGAGAGTGGAATATAGTTCAGCCCTGTGTCTGCTATGCCAGCACAGGTCACAGCCCAGCAAACCAGCAAGCCAGCAGCAGGGCTTGGGGGAAACTGAATCAGCTAGGGTCACTAAATCCACAGCAGCAGCTTCCAGAGCTCTCAGCCCATAGGTGGTAAAAGGGTAGAACAACAAAAGGGGAATATAGGGAACCCTTTTCTGGCATGGGGTGCAGGACTATGTTGCATTGCCATACATGATTCTGGGTCACAGTCCTTGGACAAGGAAGAGGAGCACTAGCAGCAAGGGTAGAGAGGCCGAGGTTACAGTTCCAGAGCAGAGTGCTTGTGGTCACTCACAGACAAGGGCACAGGTCAGAAGAGTAATGATCACAGTTCTCCTTACATCATACAGCTTGGAAGAACTGAAAACTTAGACACCCTTAAAACTAGCTCTGAAAACAGAAGCACAAAATATCTGAAACTTAGAACATTCCCTCCACCCTAGAAGCAGATCCCAATTTTAATATAAAGTTAAATTTTAAGAAATAGCCTGGAAAAGTGAGTAAACAACAACAATAACAAAAAGAATCTGAAAATAGAAAGTTATAGTGATAAGGAAGAGCAAAACAAAAACTCAGAAAATAACAAAGTCAAAAGAGCTATATCCAAAGCCTCAAAAAAATGTAAATTGGTCTCAGGCCCCAAAAGAATTCAAAAATTATTTTAAATATTAAATAATAATAGAAGAAAAATTAGGAAAAAATGACAGTGATATAAGAAAATCATGAAACAAGTGTTAATAGCTTCGTAAAGAAGGTACACAAAAAATACTGAAGAAAATGACACCTAAAAACCTGATTAGGCCAAATGATAAAAGAGCACTGAACTCATTAAAAAGCTGGACTAACCAAATGGGAAAAAATGTAGAAAAATTCACTGAAGAAAAGAATTCCTTAAATAGTAGAATTGACCAAATAGAAAAGGAGGTACCAAAGCTCACTATAAAAAAGTCCCTTATAAAGTAGAATTGGGCAAGTGGAAGCTAATGACTTTACAAGATAAGAAGAAACAATAAAACAAAATCAAAATAATGAAAACAGAAGAAAATGTTAAATATTTCCAAAAAATTGGCCTCAAAAATAGTTTGGGGGTGCAGTGGATAAAGCACTGGCCCTGGATTCAGGAGTACCTGAGTTCAAATCCAGTCTCAGACACTTGACACTTACTAACTGTGTGACCCTGGGCAAGTCACTCAACCCCCATTGCCCCACAAAAAAAAAAATAGATTGAGGACAAGGAAAGATAATTTAAGATGTATTGGACTACCTGAAAGCCATGATCAAAAAAATAAAAGGGTTTAGACATCATCTATTAAATTATCAAGGAAAGGGGCAGCCAGGTGGTACAGTGGATAAAGCACCAGCCCTGGATTCAGGAGGACCTGAGTTCACATCTGGCCTCAGACACTTGACACTTACTAGCTGTGTGAGCCTGGGCAAGTCACTTAACCCTCATCGCCCCCCCCCCAAAACAAAACAACCTCAAAGAATTATCAAGGAAAATTGGTTTGATACCCTAGGACCAAAGGGTAAAATAGAAATTATAAGAATCCACAAATAACCTCCTGAAATGAAAATTCCCAGGAATATTATAGCCAAATTCCAGAGCTCCCTGATGAAGGAGAAAACATTGCAAGCATCCTTAAAGAAATAATTCAAATATTGTGGAGTAACATTCAGGTTAACACAAGAATTAGCAGCTTCTCCATTTAAGGAGTAAAGATTATGGCATATGATACTCCAGAGGGCAAAGGAGATAGAATTACAGCCAAGAATCACCTACCCAGCAAAACTCAGAATATTCCTTTGGGCGGGGGCGGGGGGGGGGAATAGAAATTCAATGAAATAGAGGACTTTCAAGCATTCCTGATGAAAAGACTACGGTTGAATTAAAAAATCGACCTTCAAATACAAGACTCAAGAGAAGCATGAAAAGGTAAGTACAAAAAAGAAAACCTAAGGGTTTCAATAAATTTAATGTTTACATTCCTTCACGGGAAGATGTTACTTATAAATCCTAAGACCTTTCTCATCATTAGGACACTTAGTAGTATACATAAACAGAGGGGAAAGGTATGAGTTGACTATGATGAGATGATATCTAAAAGATAAAATTAAGGGTTGAAAAAGAGTGATCTACTGGGAGAATTGGGAAGGGAGAGGTAGAATGGGTAAATTATCTCAGATAAAGGAGGATCAAAAGAGTTTTAACAGTATAGGGGAAGACAGGGAGGTGGGGTTGGCAGATAATGTCTCAACCTTACTCTCATCAAAATTGGTTCAAAGAAGGAATAACATGCACACACAATTGGGTATAGAAATCTGTCTTGTACTAAGGAGAAGTAGGAAGGGAAAGGCATAAAAGAAGGGGTGGGGCTGATAGGAGATAGGGTGGATTGGGGGAGGTAATAGTCAGAAGCAAAACACTTTTGAGGAGGGACAGGACAAAAGAGAAAGAGAAGAGGATAAACAGGGTGGAAAAATAATAGCATGGAGGGAAATATACAGTTAATAACTATGAAAAAATTTTATATCACGTTTCTCTGATAAAGACCTAATTTCTCAATTACATAAATAATTGAATAAAAAGTATAACAATATGTCATTAACCAGCTGATAAGTTGTCAAAGGATATGAATAGGTTGTTTTCACATGAAGAAGTCAAAGCTATCTATAATCATATGAAAAACTTTTAAATCACTATTGATTAGAGAAATTAAAATTAAAATAGCTTTGAGGTACCACTCACACCTATCAGACTGGCTAACATGACAGAAAGGGAAAATGATGAGTGTTGGAGGGGATGTGAAAAAATTGGGACATCAATGTACTGTTGGTGGAGTTGTAAACTGATTCAATCATTCTAGAGAGGAATCTGGAACTATGTCCAAAGGCCTATAAAAGTGTTGTATACCCTCTGACCCAGCAATACCACTAGTAAGTCTGTATCCCAAAGAGATCAAAAGAAAAAGAAAAGGACTTATATGGAGAATGATGTTCATATCAACTCTTTTGTGGTACAAAGAACTGGAAATTGAAGGGATACTAATGGCTAAAAGATTGTGTTATAAGATTATTACAGAATATGATTGTTCTATAAGAAATGATAAGCAAGATACTTTTCGAAAAAATTGGAAAGACTTACATGAACTGATGCAAAGTGAAGTGAATAGAGCCTGGGGAAAATTGTATACATTAAAATTTCCCAAACCTCTTTTTGTTATCCTTAGCTTTCTTCATAGATTCAGTTCATTCTGAGCTTTATTGGTATTATTGGGAATAATTGGCATTATTTTTATTAAACCATTACATGCCATCCTCTCTTATCTACTCATGCTCCATCTCTGTATGAGCCTTTAATTTAAAAAAATCTAAGTTGATTATTGAGTTTTCTGTGCATCAACAAGTATCTAGTGGGCATCTAGGTGGCACAGTGGAGAAAGCACTGGCCCTGGATTCAGGAGGACCTGGGTTCAAATCCGGGCTCAAACACATGATACTAGCTGTGTGACCCTGGGGAAGTCACTTAACCCTCATTGCCCAGCAAAAAAAAAAAATTTAAAAAACAAGTATCTAAACAATCTTTACTTTTCCTTCTCATCAAAATTGTTTGCCTTTGCATCTTCAGAATTTCATTATTGAGACTTTCCCATTTCTTCCTGACTTTCTCTATAGAATCACAGTCTGTATTACTGTTCATCTTCTGAACCCTTTAAAATATGATCTCCAAAAATCTAGGGTGTGGTACTAGGTTTGAGACCCTGGGAAAAGCCATTTAATCCTTCTTGCCTCAAAAAAAAAAAAAAAGAATGAGTCATTCTCCAATTGATAAATGGTCTAAGAATATGAGCATGCAGTTTTTTGTTGAAGAAATCAAAGCTACATATAATCATATAAAAAGGTGCTCTCAATGACTTTGGGTTAGAGAAAAGTAACTTTGAGAGATCATCTTATTATACCTATTAGATTGGCTAAAATGATAGAAGGGGAAAATGGCAAATGTTGGAGGGGATGTGGAAAAAAAATGGGACACTAATACATTTTTGGTGGAACTGCAAATTAATCCAATGATTTTGAAGAGCAATATGGAATTATTCCCAAAGAGTAGTAAATTGTGTATAACTGTGTGTGTGTGTGTGTGTGTGTGTGTGTGTGTGTGTGTGTGTAACTTTTGATCTAGCAATACCACTATTTGGTCTTTTTCCCCAGAGAAAAGGGAAAATAACATATATGTTCTAAAATATTTATAGTAGCTTTCTTTCTGATGGCAATGAACAAGAAAGTGAAGGGCTGCTCATCAATTGGGAAATAGCTAAAAAAAGTTGTATATAATTGTGGTGGAATACTACTGTGCTATAAGAAATAATGGGCAGGTTGATTTTATGACAATCTGGAAAGACTTGCATGAAATAACAAATAATGAAATGAGCAGAACCAAGAGAATATCATATACAGTAGCAGCAATATTATTTGGAGAATGACTGTGAATGACTAGGTTATTTTGAGTATTAAAAATACTCAAGTCAGCCACAAAGGACTTATGAAGAAAGATGTTATTCACCTCCAGAGAAAGAACTGACAGAAGAAAGAAATATGTATAATATGGTTTTACACACATATGTATGTGTGTGACGGTGAAATTATGGTATTTAGTATGGGGAGGAGAAGGAGGGAGGCAGAAAGTTTGAAACTTAGAATGTAACAAAATAAATAAATAAACAAACAAACAAATAAATAGAGTGGACAAGCCATATTATCTAGTAATCCTAGTTCAAATCAGCTATTTATAACCAAAATTTCTGTTAGTGGCAAAGAATAAGATTAAAAAAAAAACACCACAACAACATCTTGTACTTATCCAAAAGTCCTTGCCAGATCATTTAAATTTTGTTTACACTGGTCTTCCTGAGGTTCCTATAATCTGAAGTGAACTTTGCAATTCCCCAAAAATGTCACCTACTCTGAAGTTTCCACATTATTTTAACAAATGGAAGAAGATAACCCCTGAAGATCCTGACCTGAAATGGAACTTGCCCTAATGGATATTGAACCACATTTTTTCCTGTAATTTTTTTGAAAGCATGTCATATTCTAAGACAATATTATGCCTTTGAAAAAGATTTAGAAGAAAAAAGTTGCTGTGAATTTTGTTGAGTTGTTTATATTTTATCATAGAAACTTTTTTTGGAGCAGATATTTATGCAAAGAACTAGTCTGACGCACATTAGTTTCAAGAACTGACCTTTAGTTATGACCATCTTTTCTTTATATGAGGGCTTGAAATATTTAATCATGGTTAGTGATACAATACCATACATATAATAGTGCACCATTAGACATGGAAAGAAAATCCCTCATCCCATTTTTAGGGATGCTCTATAGGCTGGAATTAGCCTTTAAATATAGGAGCAATGTTAGTCTCAAAGAAGAAAGGGAGAGTAGTGTTGAACTACCTCATAATGTCAACTGGGAAAATGTTCATGATATTAAACTATAAGGCAGTTTTTTTGAGGATAACAGATGTTATAATTGGGCCTGTTGTCCACCCCCACATTCTCCTTTCCAGCCAGGTGTACGTTTTTCCTTCTACCTACTCAGTCTGGCCTGACAATACTGGAATTGACTTCAATTTCCATAACAACCTCATAAAAGTTCTGAATCTGAGAAATCTCTTTGGCTCCATGTCAATCACTTCCCTTTAGTAGACATTGTGTGTGTGTTGTTCATTTTCCTTGAACTCTAACTCTTGTTGCCCAGATTTATTGCCTGAGTTTCTACCTTTGTCTTTCCATTCCTTTTTCCCAGTCCTTAATTTATTCACTCAACAAGTACAATTGAGTATTTGCTACAGATACAGCACTATGCTAGGCTCTTTAGTGGAGACCCAGATGTATAAAATTTGATCCCTATGGTCCAGAAAAGAAAATGCAACTATGATACAAAGGAAAAAAAAATTAGATTTATATGAGCAGTACAGGAAATAACTACTGTAGGAAAACAGAGAAGTCAATCACTTATATGTTCCACACTTGGGAAATTCTCTGTGGATCTCTTAAAATATAATTTCTTATTTGGATTTGAGCTGGTCTTTAAGGATAGGTAGGATTTCAATAGATAGAGATAAGAGCATGGGATGTATCTGCTGCGTGGTGTTGGAAGGTTTTCAAGTGTAACCCAGGGCTAACGACTAAGTATATGCATGAGATTTTTCTTCACTGGAAGAGAGAATGATTGCTCAAAGCTCTGTTCCTACATGAGGGTCAGAGTTGGCAAGAGCTTATGAGAAGATAATTTCTTCTGGTTTTGAGGAAGGGCACTTATCGTTCCAGGCTCTCTTCAGGGAGAGGTCCAAGGAAGAAGAGAAACATTCCAAAGGATTTAGAGATGCTGCCACTTCAAGCATGTCCTCATTTCCAATTTGCCACCATACAGATTGTAGGGAATTTCTCCTTAGGTAAGACTAAAGACTCTTGCTTGGTTGAGCTGAGAGATGTGGCTCCAAGTGAGAAAACTCTGTATATTGACTCCATGTATTGTCTTGTGTAGTTTAATCTATATAACTTCTATTTCAGTTTGAACAAATCAATTTATTCCCTATTCAATTTGTGTGATGGTCCTTGTGTAACTAGTATTTGTTGGTAACAGTCAAACCTTTTGATATAGCTTGATGACAGTTTCGGATCTGGGGGGCTGCTAGAACAGGTTTGGCGCTGCTACAGGTAAGATGTTAAGGAAAAAAGACACAGAGACATAGGATGGGATTGGAAGGGCCCCATGCACTCGGGTGGAGGCAAAAGGCAAAGTTTATTCAGACAGTCTGACGTTTTTATATTTGAGGTGGGCAAAATGTCTTTGTGTGAAGTTCGCGCCAAAAGAATAGGATGAGGGGATTGGTTCATAGACCTTGGGCCATGTTGGCCTTATCTATGATGAGGAGCATGTTTCTGTCCTTTGAAGTTTCCTTGGCGCCTCTGCAAATGCATCATCCTTGGTGCCCAGCAAATGTATCTGCATCCGGAAAGGATCATTGTGGTTTCAACCCTCTTATCAAGGGCTAACTAAGAATCAATGCATATTTTCTGGAAGGGGGGGTTCTGTCTGTGAGCTTTGCTCGAACAGCAAAAGGGGAACTTCATTAGCCCCTAACAGCTTGAGGTATTCCCTCCTTGAAATTCAAAATTATTTAGCCTAGACTGGCAATATTTAGAGGGACAGAGATAAATTCTAGTCTGAGGAGTATAAAGTTGGCCTAACTTTGGGTTCAATCTTCTGTTTTCCTCCAGGTAGAAACAAAAGTTTCTTTTTAAAAGGTATAGAAAGGGGCAGCTAGGTGGCATAGTGGATAAAGCACCAGCCCTGGATTCAGGAGGACCTGAGTTCAAATCTAGCCTCAGATACTTGACATGTACTAGTTGTGTGACCCTGGGGAAGTCACTTAACCCTCATTGCCCCACAAAAAAGCAAAATAAAATAAAATAAAATAAAAGGGATAGAAGATGTGTGACCCTGGGCAAGTCACTTAACCTTCATTGCCCCCACAAAAATAAATAAATAATAAAAATAAAAGGGATAGAGGACACTCCAGAGATATCTACCCTTGCCTCCCTGTGAACTACATTTAAACACACTCTGGTGCACATACAACTAGCCTACATTAGCAATATAGACATATTTTACAAGTATAAGGAATGTCTTGAGCAAAGATGAGAAGAGATAATAGATACTAACAGCATAACTGCATAATGTTGGCACCCTGATCTTCTGGTCTAGTGTTCTGTGTTGCCCAGTCTTCTGGCCTGAGTTTTTGATTCCATGTCTCCTAGTTTCCTGACCTGGGCCCATAACTTTTCTAATTCTAGTCTCCTAACCTGAGTTCCTAATTTTTGATAGAATCTGGTTCCTGTTTTCTGAAGGACTCATCTCCCCTAGATTCCAGACCATTTAGCCTACACCGACTTTTAAGACCTTCTAAATCCATAAAGTCTTGCTTTAGCTCTTTTAATCCCTGCTCTATAATCTTACAACTATTAGTGCCCTGGCTTTGAAAAAAAAAGTCTTGTGTCTTTCTTTCCTTCTGAAAATGTATAAAACACTTGAGTAATATGGCAATCACTGAGGAAAGAGACTTTATGTAGAGCAGCTCTGTTAACAAAGCAGATGAGATTGGTTTATCCTTAAAGAAAAATGAATAAAATAGTAACATCTTTGAAGTTATGGCACCCAGGCTGAGGTTAACAGGACAATAGTGTAGTTGATCTGACTTAAGAACAGCTCAGGTATTCAGTATTTGATTTCAGATCGCCTTATCTCTAAGGAATTTGATTGGATATTGTTGCAAAAAATTATTAAGCCAGAGCTAGATATCCTGGATATGATCCAAAGATGATAAAATTACTTGGGGTGGGGGTGATGGTGTTCTAGGCATGAAACATGTATAGTATAAGCAAGTCCCAGTTCCCTCAGAATGAAGAACACCCCTCCATTGTTGTAGATCAATAACTCAATACACAAGTAAATTGCATGGGAGCATTGAGAGACTGTGACTTGACCATGTTCCCATATCCAAGTCTTCCTGACTCCAACACCAGTCAGTCTTCTTGCCACTATACTACATTAGCCCTCAACATTATTGATATCTATTATTAGGGAAATAGTATCTGGAATACTTTAGGAATAAGGGAGCTTAAAAACAATATTTTAAAATGATATTTTAATATTACAATGTTCAAAAATGAATTGTATTAAATGACCATCTATAACTTCAGAATTTCATAATAAGGTAACTATGTTCTTCTAGACTCCTGAAGCTAAGAAAGCTTTGTCTACCTGAAGTCTATAAAACTAAGGCTCAGTTTATTGAATTCCAAGGAAATGATAGTCAATTGAGTTAAGAAAATCCATCACAGCAATAGTTTCACATTAAAGAGAAAGAATCACTGAGTCAATTAGAAGCTTTCTTTTTCTTTCTTTCTTTTCTTTTTCTTGTGAGGCAATTGGGGTTAAGTGACTTGCCCAGGGTCACACAGCTATATCCGAGGCTAGATTTGAACTCAGGTCCTCTTGACTCCAGGGCCGGTGCTCTATCCACTGCACCACCTAGCTGCCCCAGAAGTTTTATTTTTCAATCACTCTCTGGATGACTCAGCAGGTAGCTCCCAGATATACTGAATACTCATATCTCTACCAGTCAGTCAGCCTCATCCTTTCACATTTTGTATTGGGAGAAATGAATTTTTCTTTTTCGTCTTGTTCTTAAATTTATCAATGATTACAAGATAAGAATCAAGCTAAAGAGAATCTGTTTCACTCTGTTCAAGAGTATTTTCCTTATTTCTGCATTTAGGTCAACTCATATCCTGGAATATAATCATTTTGCAATTGTTAACAAGAAAATACCAAAACAGATTTATTCTGAGTGGCTAAGTCACATTTCAAGCATAAATTATACATGTAAGGGGGTGGATTAATTTCTTCAGATCTCTGAGATAAAGTTTACTGCAGATCCCTTAGTATTAATGCTCAGCCCACTGCCCTTAGGGGACAACAGAGACAATAGTTTCAATAATTTAAAATATACTTAAATATTTACAAAAATACAAAAAGGCCCCCAGTTCTGAGCAGGATTCTTCTGTTTTTGCAATGATGGCTGCAAAGTGGTATGAAGGGAAACAGAAGGATCCTTAAAATTATATAATTTTTGGACTATCTAATATAACTCAGTTATTTGATAATCTAAATGTGAAAACCTTATTCAGTGACTTGAATATTCTAGATCTCACCTAGTATGAGAATGATAATTTATGTTTATATGGTACTTTGTTATTATAAAGCTCTTTTCTAACAACAATACTAGTAAGTAGTCAGTATAAGTATTATTACTCCCATTTTCCTGATGGAGAAGTGAGTCTCAGAGACTTTTCCAAGTGGACATGTACCAGCGGAATTGAATCATATTAATTTTGACCTTTTTACTACAAATGAAACTAGAAGACAAAAGGAAATCGCAGCTAAATGTAAAGATGGTTCGTGGATTTTCCTTGGAAAGACAAATAAAACAGTTGTTAGAGTTGGTTTTTATTGTATACCCAAAGGGAACAAGAAACATAATTGCATGGGAGATTCAGTCTTCTCATTTACAGTACTCATGAGAAATTTTGGGGGGGAAAATAGCGCCATGAAAATAATTGTATCTCTAGCTATCTTTTGGACATCTCAAACTAGATATCCCAAAGAAATCTTAAACTCAACATGTCCAAAAACTGAATTCATTATCTTTCCCCCCAAACTTTCTCTTTCTTAACTTCCTTCTTATTTTTGAGGGTACCACCCAGACTATGACCTAGACATTATCTTTTCCTCTTCATTCTTTCTTATCCTCCACCTTATCCAATCAGTTGTTAGGTCCTGTCATTTCTATCTTTATAACATTTCTCCTATACATCCCCCTTCCCTCTTCTGACATTACCACCACTCAGCAACAGGCCCTCATTATCTCATGCCTGCCCTATTTCAACAGGCTGCTGCTTGGTCTCCCTGCCTCAAGGATCTTCCCACTCCAATCTGTCCTTCATTTTACTATCAAATTGATCTTCCTAAAATACACGTCTGACCATGTTACCCCTCCTATTCGATAAATGCATAATGCTCACAAGTTCCCTATTACCTCCAGGATCAAATATAAAATTCCCTCTTTTGCTTTTCATGACCTGCCCCTTTCTAACCTTTTCAATCTTGCATCTTGGTCCCCTCTGCATACTCTGCCATTCAATACCACTGGCCTCCCTGTGGTTCTTTGCACACAACACTTCATCTTCCAGCTAAGAGTATTTTCACTGGCTGTCTCTCATGAGCAGAATTCTCTCCCTCCTTATCTCAGCCTTCTAGTTTTTCTGGCTTCTTTCACATCTTAGCTAAAGTCTCAACTTCTTCAAGAAGCTTTTCCGAGTCCTCTTTAATCTCAGTTCCTTCCAGCTGAGACTACTCCCAATTTATCCTGTATATATCTTGTTTGTACATAGTTGCTGGCATGTTGTCTCATTAAACTCTGTGCTCTTTGAGTGAATAAAGGTACTGCTTTATTCTTTTTTTCGCCCTTTTTTGTATACATAGTGCTTAGTGTAATACTTGGCACATTGTAGGCATTTAATAAATGTTAGTTGACTGACATACTGACTTCAAAGGATGTCTCAAGGATGAAGAAGGATGGATGAAGAAGAGAATGAATGAAGACGAAGAGGAAGAGAATTCTATGAAAACTTTGATAGTCTCCAAGTTAAATTAACATGTATTTTGATACTCTAACTTCAATGTAAAGATAGGTGTAGGTGAGGATGGCAAATAAGCATGCTAGAAAAAAAATCAAGACTAAGGAATGAAAGACAGAAGCCTTGTGGCTACCTGTCAAGAATATTTTCTCCTAGAATAAAAATCAGGAGGCACTGGATATGGTAAGCAACAAATAACATCATAAAAATGAAATCCATTACATTAAATCAGTCAGAAAAAAACACCAACTCATTACGGAGTCATTCCTGAATAAACTAACTTTCTATGTAAAGTCCAACTATTGGGTTGTCAGAGGAAAGATAAAAATAAATATGAAACTAGAGGAAAAATCACAAAATTATATGGTGTACAATTAAAATGGCTTCAAACTGACATATTTAAGTAAGTTATTGACACTGATTAATAGGAAATGGATGCAGGAGAGAACATTGACACTGATTATAACAATTTCATTAAAAAATTATGAGGAGACCAAACGAGTCTACAAATTGATCTCTGCCAAATAGATAAGGCAGCTAAAGGCCATACTGTCTTAGAATATTAGTGAATTGTAAATTCTCACAGTGGATGATGGTAAAAGATTGTGGATTTATATAATCTAAAGACAATTGAGGGATAAGGCTAGTGACTCTTCATCCTGAAGCTTCACTCCAGCCCTGTCATTAATACATTGGAAGTACCCTCCACCACTGAAGCTTTTCCCTATGGCTCCTCTCAGAACCTCCATTTAAGAAGAGCACAAAGATCAGCCATGAATCATTGCTCTCCAGGCTACAATCCAGACTTTCTTTACCATGTTCCTGAATAAGTGATATTTTGTCCTACCCCCTTCTTTCAGCTTTCTTTTATATGTTGTCTTTGGCCATTAGAATCTAAGGTCATTGAGGGCAGGACTACCTTTCTTTTTCCCTGTATTTGTATCCCCAGTGCTTAGCACAATGCTTGACAGTCATATTAACCATTTAACAAATGCTAGTTGACTACCTGATAACATGAATTGCATCTGAGTTCCAAAGAGATCCCTACAATATCAGGAGAATTCAGGGAAATTAACTAGCCCCTTAGTAAATTTATGGGAAGGCATCAACAAGAATTTCATAAGATGAGCAGGTATAAATAAGTTATAATCAGTATTGAAAAAATCATCCTTTCCTCTCACAGTGAAAATAACTCTTCTAGTACTAAAGAATTATGGGGGTGGGAAAGCATCATTTAGACCAAGCTTCTAAATTTCCATGAGCCTCAAAGAGATAAAGTAATTTATTTGAGGTCACACAGAGAGTTTGAAAGAGAACAAGGATTCTTACTCACGCTTTCTAACTTCAAAAGCATTGTTTCATTCATGGACATTTCTAATCTAACATGAAAAACTTGAGGGAGATGTGATGTCATAAAGAAGTCAATTTCATGGAACTTACAAGAACCCATAGAGCTAGCTAGCACAAGAAGAGTAAGGGACTTTCAAATAGATTGCAACCCAGGAAAAGTTAGAGAAATGGGACCATTGGCATTCTAGAACACTTAACTCTGAAAGTATAAGCAAACAAATTACCCCAGAGCAGTTGTCAAATGCATCTCTTTCTTCCTGGAAGGAAAGGGGGAAAAGGTACACTATTTTTTTTTTTTGCAGGGCAATGAGGGTTAAGTGATTTGCCCAGGGTCATACAGCTAGTAAGTGTCAAGTGTCAGAGGTCAGATTTGAACTCAGGTCCTCCTGAATCCAGGGCCAGTGCTTTATCCAGGGTACACTATTCTTGGGAAGATGCCCACAGAGGTTCCTTTTACTTGGTAGGATTGGATTCAGTCATGACAGCCTCAGAACTCACCAAGATGCAAGTAAGCAGGTAGGTGTGGGTAGAAGTGGAGGCAGGGTAGAAGATAGGGAATAGGGGAAGAAAACTTAGGATCCAGACTCTATCCAGTGTAGATTATCCACAGAGTTTTGGAAGGGTGGTAATTCTTCAATTTTTCAAAACATACCTCTGTTTTAAATAGTCTGAACTCTGAAAAGGGAAAAAGAGAAAAACTCCAAATAGGGCTCAATTTAAAATTAAAATTTAATTTAATTTTTAAATATTAAATTTGATTTGATTGTTTAAAGTACAGTACAAAGGATGGCTTTCTCCACATCAGTCCACCCCCTGCCCAATGGTCTCAGCCAACCAATTTATCCCCAATCACTAAGATCCTCTTAAATGAGATGTCAAAGGAAATATCTATATATTCCAGGGAAAAATATACTCAAAGGTACCAAACAAAGGTTCAGCATCCTATAAGCTTACCATTAGTTAGGAAACTCCCTAAATAATAGCCTATATTTGTGTATGTTTATAATTTTGTATATATCTATAATAATATAATCCTATATTTGTATATGTCTCCCCACCTCTTCCTCTCCCATTAAATTGTGAGTTCCTTGAAAATATGGGCAGTATAATTAAAAAAAAACTTTTATAGCACATTTTAGAAGGATTTCTGATTTCCTCCACTTGGGGACCTACTATTATAGAAACTCCCTAGGCATCTAGGTGGCACAGTGGATAAAGCACTGGCCCTGGATTCAGGAGGACCTGTGTTCAAATCCAGCCTCAGACACTTGACATTTATTTACTAGCTGTGTGACCCTGGGCAAGTCACTTAACCCTCATTGCCCTGCCCCCCCCCCAAAAAAAAAAAGAAAGAAAAAAATAGAAACTCTCTTGATGCACTTAGATGACATCCCATCCTTCATTCAGTAAATAAATCTTGGGACTTTATTGAGGTATTTATTTAGAGCTTAAGTGTTGCCCAGATTCAGAGGCAATGATTTTGACTCCAAGTCTAACACACTAATCATTATGCCAGAATTCGTCTATCAAACAAGTTAAAAATTCAGTATATAGTCATTGAATGAGATTGAATAGAATGTTCCCTAAAGTTGAAATTTCTAGCCAAGGTCTGTGCTATGACTGATACCTTCTTGTTTTTCCTCTGGCTCACTTTAGAGTAGCTTGGATGGTGGTCCTATCTTAGGTGTGTCCCTGCTAGGGACTCATCATGGGGACTTGCCTTATACATGGTTCAGAGGCAGAGAAATACACTAGAAGAAATCTAACTCCAGAGTGTGAAACTAGGTTAAATCTACCTCTGATGCTTATCATGTGCACAACTCTGGGCATGTGTTTTAACATTTCTGGGTCTCAATTTCTTCATCTATAGAATCAGGAGGCTAAGGAGCAGCTAGATTGCACAGTGGATAGAGAACTGGCCCTGGAGTCAGGAGGACCTGAGTTCAAATCTGGTCTCAGACATTTACTAGCTGTGTAACTAACTGTGGGCAAGTCATTCCCCCTCCGCCAAATAATAATAATAATAATAACAACAACAACAATAATAGACTAAGGGGGTTGGACTAGCAGGTTTCTTCAAGCTCTAGTTTTAGGATTTTTTAAAGTGGTTTCTTTATGTAATTTAAGAAGCATTACAATAAAGCTTCCACAAGAGGGGTGGGAAGTGATGTGGGAAGGAGGGATTCTATTCCCTCTTTGTCCTACAAGTTCATGACCTGGGTTATTTGTAAAGTAAAATAGTCTCCATGCAAAGAGGAAAGGGAACTGGACTAGGCACCATGCTTTTTGTTTGGGAAAGTACCCTGCCTTTATTCTAGGGACTGAAATCACCCCAACCCCAGTACACCATTCTCAAGCTATTTATTGCCTAGTCTTCTTCCTCTGAGGATCGGAAGAAGAGAACATTTAACTTTTTGAACTCTGGTCCTGACAACTATCTGTTCCAAATTATTTAAATGTCAGCATCTTTTTTAGATGATACGTGAGAGAATCATCTTTCCTTCTCATGGGTGCAAAGGCATTTTAATTTTTTTAAATGGCATTTTTTATGAAAATGTACACATACATGGTTATAAATGTAGCCTACACAAATATAACACTTCACAATGACAGAGCAGTCAAAATATTTTATTTGATCTTTATGATGATTCTGTATTGAAGGCATGTGATACCATTTTGTAGATGAGGAAACTGAGACTCAGAAAAGATAAATGGCAGATGCTCTGCAATGAGATCATAGGTATAAAGATGGAAGGAATCTTAGAGGTCAATTAGCTCAACTCCCTGATGCAACAAAGGAGGCGACTGAAGTTCCCACAGCCTTTATATTAGAAAAGTATAGACTGGACCCCACCTCTTTTGGTTTCAAAGTTTTTCTATTCCACCATGCTTCTTTGTATACCACTTCATTTTATTTTTTTAGAGGAATTAAAGGTCCTGGCCATGCAGATAATAAGTGTGGAAGGCAGGATTTGAACTCAGGTCCTCCTGACTTTAGGACCAGTACTCTATCTACTGCACCACCTAGCTTCCCCAAGTATATCACTTTAAAAGGCAAACATATATTTGACAGTCATAAATTGATATAATTTAGACACCACAGTATTTTAATGATCATCTTAAATATAAGTTGCTACTTTAAAGTGGTCGTAGGACCCTTGAAAGAAACTTAAGCTTGACATGAAAGGTTGTCTTTTAATTCCTTTATAACTGGGATAACTTAAAGAGTTTAAGCAACTGACTTGAAAGGGGTCATCTTTTTCTGTCAAATCTCAAAGGCTCCAGATTCCCAGATTTCAGAACTTAGTTCACTGTGCTAAATATTTGGAGAAGGGGAAAATGCATTTTCCCAAAACCAGAATAAACCTTAGGAAAAATAGTTGGGGAGAGAGATTATTTGTAGAAGGAGCACAGATAGATTCCTATACATTAGTAGTAAAACAAACTGGTGGATTAAAGCTGACAAAGCACTATCAAACTTTGTCTACATATGTTGAATGGGGGATGGAGAAAGGTGAGCAATTTCCATGCCAGAGAAGTGACAGGACATTAGGGCTGTAAGAAACTCAGTATCTTTTCCAATGCTCTCAGTTTATAGACAAACTGACACCCAAATACAGAAAGTGACTACCAAGGTGACAGTGAATTAGGTCTTCTACTTCCAAATTCACTGTTCTTTTCACTATTATCCTGAGTATCTAGATGACTTGACTTTATGATGTAAATAATCACCTCAAATCTCCACTAGAATTCTTTTATCAGCAATTACCATATAAAGAAGTGTAATTCCCCCTACTCTCAAAGTAGTGCAGCAGATAAAGCACTATGCTTAGAATCAAGAAGACTCATCTTCAAGAGTTCAAATCTGGCCTCAGACTCTAGCTGCGCAACCCTGGGAAAGTCACATAAGCCTGTTTACCTCAGTTTCTTCATATGTAAAATGAGTTGGAGAAGGAAATATCAAACCACTCCAGTATCTCTGCCCATAAAACCCCAACATGGGGTCATGAAGAGTCAGACATGTCTATAAAGACTTAACAACAAAAACCAAAATAAAATCTGTGTGGCCAATAATATTTCATTTTATGTAGCTATCATCTATCACTATATATACACATATGCATGTATAGATATCATCTATCACTATATATACACATTGTTAAGGGCTAAAATTCTAACTAAACTGTCTAAAATATCTAATGAGTGGTCACCAATAAATTATAAGCTTTAGCAAGAGTTAGGCTTTTAAGCATTTATTAAGGAGAATAAGAATTTGGTAAAGAGAGAGGGAAAGGCCTACATTCATCTATCTATTAAAGGGAAAGCGCCTTTTTAGCTCCACTCTCTGCCAGAGTCCCCAGGAAAGAGTGCCAGGGTCCCCCTTCTTCCTCCCACAAGCAAACGTCACTTCCTGATGCCAAAGAAAAGACGCATGGTCTTGCCCTCAAAGACCTTCACTTCATGGCAGAGCTTTTCTACAGTAAGTCTCCAGTAGGTGGCATCATTCCAATCGTTACAACATACATAAATGTATTTATGTTATGCGTCTATGCTTGCATGTGTATATGTGAGTTTGTATGACTGTGTCTATGAACCTGCATGGTGTGTTAGATAATGAGCTGGCTTTCGACTGAGTTCATGTATTATCTCTGGTATACACTGGCCATGTTATTCTGGGCAAGTCACTTAATTTCTTAGCACTTCAACCAAATCTCTAAAACTAAAACTAAGTTACAGAATATCTTCTTAAGTCCAAAGACAGAGGAAGTTCTCCTGTGTGGGAGGGAGTTCCTTATAGCAATGAAGTCAGAGGTCCAGGCTCTATCCCTGGTGATAGGGAAGGTGGACAGCAAGATACTGAGGCTTGAATATCCAGAACTCTACCAGGAAAAGTCAATGTTATTCTTTACTACCCCCACCAAACCACCCCCATCCCTATCTCCAATAACAACAACAACATCAGCAGCATCAGCAGCATCAACATTGATATTTACATAGTGCTTCCTGTATACCAGGAAACACACAAAGTGCTTTATAATTATTATCTCATTTGTTTGTTCTTTGTACAATGAGACATTTGGCTAAGGAGAATAAATACTAGTGAAAAATATGCCCTTCTATCGAGAGCAAGTATCTGGAAGAAGCTAAATGATCTGTAGCAGCAATAAGCAAATCTTGTTTGGTAGAAGTGCTGTTTTGGAGGAAATATTTAGTACCTTAATGCTGCTATAGTAGTAGGCATCCCTCCTGACCATCTGGACTTTCTCTACCATGATACTCTTTACCCCAGAAGTTCACTCCAGCTCTACATTTTTCACTCTGGAAGCACCTTTGCCCTCACAGCTTCTTCCTTAGATTGGCTGTTTCTCCCAAAACTTCCATTTTTAAGGAGGGCAATCAGGCTAGACATGTCTTGATTCCTCTAAAGGCTATACTTTCAGACTCTCTGGGCTTTCTTTACAATACCACATGCAGTAGTACTCCCTTTCTCCCTCCCCTTTTCAACTTTCTTCTATGTGTTGTTCCCCTCCATTAGAATGTAAGCTCCTTGAAGGCAGGAACTGTCTTTCTGCTTTATTTGGATTTCCTGAGCTTAGCACAGTGCCTGCCATATATTAAGCACTTAATAAAGGCTAACTGACTTGTTGAAAAGACTGTCTCTCTTCAACAATAATAGTGGCCAATTGATTCCAAAATATAGAATTATATTCGAGCTCTCCCTTGAATTAAGATGATTTCTAGCTTTTAAAAAGCATTAACAATGCCTCAGACTAGAAGTTCTAGGTAATGGAATTATTACTGGAATCTTCATAGTAATTAATAGCTGTAGCTATGGAAGGCTTTTCAGAGTCCACTCCCCCACCACTCCAAAAACAACAACAACAACAACAACAAACCCAACAACTCCAAACCATAGAAATGTATTTGTGGCTCTAAAAAGTCTAAATATTTTTTAACTTGTAAAAATCCCTCTATTCAACTTTGAATAGCCCTATCCTAGTTACTAATATATTTTTTCCCAATAAAAAGATATCATTTTTAAAGTGTAGTCTATATTAGGAGGTGATGTAAAATTTGAACAATAAAGAAGGAATATATATATATATATATACATACATACACATATACACATATACACATATACACATATACATATATACATATATGTGTATATGTGTGTGTGTGTGTATATATATATATATATATATATATATATAGACACAAACCTTCTTAAAACCCAGCTTGGGAAAGAGAATTTGGGTTGATTGGTGCTCTTTACCATTTCAATTGGACCATCTACTTCTTCTGTTGTTCCTTAATATCTTTCTGTCAATTTCATTGTTTTCTGGAGGCAGTGTAATATAGTAGAAGGAACACTAGGCTTGTTGTCCAGGACTACTGAAAAGATAGCAGACAGTGATTTATTATGTCTAGTTTCCAACTAGAAGCTGAAGACACCAGTTGAACTCAAGAGACTTTCCTAGGATTCATCTGAAGTGCTGGTCATGTCAACATTTAGAGTCCATCCAAAAAAAAATCCCCAATTTCTCCCCAGCTGTTTTCTAAACCTCTATGCTTCTCTCTTGAAGAGATTGGGGAAGATTATTCTAATTATTCCAAACTGTTCTTGGGGTAAGTGAAAACCTTCACAACTCTTCCTTGGCAACATGGCTGTTGCCATGAAAAATGAAACAGACCCTATTCCAAATGTATTCATTATTCCTTAATTTCTTCATCTAAACAACACGCCAAATAGTCAGAGTAAAGGAAAGAACACAAATGATTAGAAACACACCTTTTTTGGTCAGTATATTAAAATATCAACTAAATTTTGGCTTCCTCTTTGAGTAACCCATTGATGAGCTGTCCCACTATTTTCTCATAGCGCTTATTCTGACTGCATGGTTATAGAATCAGTGCTATTTACTGGCCTTTTAATTCTGAGTGTTCTCTCTTCTAAGAGATTGAATCAATTTTATTTTCTTTTAATATTTATTCATTTTATTTTCAATTTATAGAATTAAACAAGCATTACTATAACATAGCATAATAATTAAAAAATTGATTGAACATGAACACCAAGCAAAGATGTAACAGATCCTCGGCTTTCGGGTTTCCACCCCTCTGCCTTGGAGATAGCTTAACTATATTTTCCTTTTGTTACAGGCTTGCAAAGTGCTTACATCTACTTGTGATGGTTTCAACAAAATAAGGTGCCCTGGTAGCATACTTGGAACTCACTCTCTTAACTCCTCTTCCTTGGGAATAAATGGTGCCATTCAATCATGGCACTTCTTATCAAATACTTCTAAAAGAGACAGACTCATGCTTTCTTTGTATATTTTCAAACAACATTAAACAAAACATAATTTTTTTTGTTTTTTTATTTTTGTATTTTCCCCCCAGGGCAATGGGGGTTAATTGAGTTTCCCATAGCTAGTGTCAAGTGTCTGAGGCCAGATTTGAACTCAGGTCCTCCTGAATCCAGGCCACTGTGCCACCTAGCTGCCCCCCAAAACAGAATGTTTTTTAAGAGAAACAGGAAATTGTTAATTGACACAAGCATATTTTAATATTTTTATAATTTACTACATTTTCCCTGTATGTGCAAATGCACTTTAAGCACACAAAAATTACAAGTAGATATTATAATTTTATTCTGGAATAAAAATTTCTATCCTGTTATCTTTAGTATTGCACCCATTGATGCAGTTTGATCTTTTAAAGTATTCTTAAATCATGGTCATATACATATGTACATGCATATACATGTATGCATGCACATTTTTATGGGTGTATGGATGTAGACACTCATATATAACCTACACATGCACACACACAACCTGAAAGAGATCATTCTCCCTAAAATAAGTCCTCTTTTTGGCTTTTAAAGCCCTTTATAATCTCTTTTCTCCTATTTGAGTTTTCTTACACATTACTCCCAAACATGTATTTTGCCATCCAGTGACATTGGTCTCCTTAGTCTTCAGCCAGCTCATCACTCCATCTCCTAAGCATTTCTATCAGTTGTGTCTCATGCCTTCATCTTCACGTCCTAACTTCCCTGGTTTCCTTCCAATCTAAGCTAAAGTCTCACTTTCTAAATGAAATATTTTCTAGTCTTCCTTAATCTCAGTGACTTCCCTTTTATACTAACACTGAATTACCTTGTATATATCATGTTTGCATAAAAGTTTACTTGTTTGAATATTGTCTTAACCCTTGGACATAGAGAACAGGGACTGTTTTTTGTATCTTTGCTTTTCTTTGTATCCCAAGGACTTAGCACAGTGCCTGGCACAGAATAAACTAACTGACTGACTGACTGACTCAAGCCTGTAACTGGCCAAAGGGGCATAACTAAAGGCAGAATTATCATAAGCAATAAAATAGATAACTTAGAAAATTATCCACAGTATTTAAATTTGTATAAAGATATGCTTGCCTAGATATTTTTGGATGGATATTTCAGTCTAATATTATGTCTGTATCGTCCAACGGAAGAAAAAAATCCAGATAATTATGTAAAGAGTTCAAGTAAATTTTAACCTGTTTGGCTTTATTTGACTTTTATAGTAAAAATGTTATTTTCATGTAAGTTTTATTGAAAATTGCCTCAATTCTTCACTTCTGTTTGTAATTTTGCTTCCTCCACCTGCAAAAGGAGGAAGTGAGATTCAGCTCTCTCTAAGATTCCTTTTATTCTATGTTTTCTCTGTAGCAGCAATCCCTCAAGAGACCAGCAAGCCTTCACCATGTCCAAACTTTACTGCAACATAACTACTCTGGCAAAAACTCAAACCTAACACAGGACTATAATGTATGACCATGGGGACTCTTGTAGAATAAAACTTTAAAGGCTAGTATAAGGAATAAGCACAATTATTGGGTCAGAGTCCCCTGCTAAATGTGGATGTGTCCTAAATGTTTACAACTCATCTTATCCTACAAATGAAATATCCATTCAATCTCTTTAAGCATTTATTATCAAAAACCATGTATTCATTAGGCATGACACTGTGTTATCTGATACAGAAAAAAGCCAACAGTGAATAGAGTATTGAGTTTGGTAACAGAAGAGACTGATTTTTCAGATTTTGCCTCCAATCCTCACATCCTTTTGGACCATGGACAAATAATTTAACATCTCTGAGCCTCAGTTTTCTCCTCTATTAAATGACAATAGTTATTATAGTACATATCTCATAAGGATCAATGAGAATATATATGTACAGAATTTTGTAAAACTTTTTAAAGTACTATATAAAAGCAAGTTATTATTAAGCACAAAACTAAGTTCCAATAGGAAATCAGTTCCAATCTAAATTAAATATTCCTTTTTTTTTCAGGGCAATGAAGGTTAAGTGACTTGCCCAAGGTCACACAGCCAGTAAGTGTCAAGTGTCTTAGGCCGGATTTGAACTCAGGTCCTACTGAATCCAGGCCCAGTGCTTTATCCACTGTGCCACCTAGCTGTCCCCCTAAATTAAATATTCTGCATGAACATACACATACACATATAAACTCTACATTTACATAGACTGGGTTCAATATTAGAGTTTCCTCAAGCCATCCCTCTATGGCTTGTGTCTCCACCTTCCCTTTAGGGTCATCAAAATTTATGTCATGTCCAGATGTCTACAACAGGGGAACAGCCCTCAGCTCTCCTGCAGACACTTGTGCTTAAAACACCTCAAATATAATACATGGTTTAATCAGTCCAACAAAATGAAAATACAGTGTATAGCATTAAAACTAACTTCATAAATACTCAAATCTCCTTCTATCATGAGTGCCATGCCTCTCACAAATAATTTGCATACATACCATCTTTCGTATTGATAGCTGGACAGATTTCTATTTCTGAGGTATTAAAGAGATTAGAATGCTGGTCTTGGAATCAGGAGTATCTAAGTTTGGATTCCAGCTGTGATACTACTTGTATGACCTTGGACAAGACACTTAGCCTCATTAGGCCTTAATTACTCACCTGTAAAACGAGGATAACAATGGCTATATTATCTGTCTCAAAGCGCTACTCTTATGCTTAAAAGAGAGAATGTGAAAAGTGCTTTCCAAACTTTATTATATTATTCAGGGTGTTACAAAGGTCTGTGCACTTTTAAGCTATTAAAGTTAAGACATCTGGGATACTCTGTAAAAGACACAGTGATGATGGTGGTGGTGGTGATGGTAGCAGTGGTGGTGGTAATGATGGTGATGACCACAATGACGACAATCATGATGAGGATGATGACAATGACAATTCTCGGGATTCTGAATAAATAAGAACTAGGTCCTCAGAGGGATGGATATACTCCGTTTGGGGGATTTATTGTAAACCATGGACACAAATCATACACACTAAGAGAACACGAAGGGATTGAAAGAATGCAAGTTACTCGAGGGCAGGGATTATTTCATTTTTGTCTGTATATCCCCCAGTTTATGGTTTGTATGTGTATCCCCACTTTATACATAGAAAACATTTAACAAACGTCAATTAAATAAATAAACAAATGCTTAGTGCAGGGTGAACCTACACCAAGAAAAGCGCAGATCACTCAAAATATCAACATAATTCCAGCTCATGCAACTCTCTATTAAAGCAGACAATTCATGTAGCTCCAATTACCCAACTTTCTACTTTAATCTTCGGATGTCTCTTGATTGTGTATCAAGTAAACATTACTTTCCTCCAACTCAGTCCTTTGTTGTGTGAGTATTTTGTGCTCCCTAATCCATCAATTGTTTTTCTTAGTGACTATTCCATAAAGGCATAGATTCCAAGGGATACAAAAGGCTCTGGGAAGTCATCTAGGCTGTGCCTTTGATTTCATTTACAATACTAGAGTCACTAAAGATATTTTGCCTGGGTTAAATCCCCTAGAATATTTTAAAATGACAAAACACTGGAGAATATATGACCCAGAACAATGCTTCCCTCTGTAAAAAGATGAGATGACCTAATACGTCTTTTTCAGATCCTTACACATATGATTTCTCACAATATGGAATCTGTTTATGGTATAATAAGTCCTTTATATGAGGGAAATGAATATATCTTCTAAGCCGTTGTTTCTTCTTTGCTTTTGAACCAGTGTAGTTTCTGATTAAACTAGGTTAGTGTTCAAATGCAAATGCAAAGATTTTGAACTTTTTCAAAAGTACTTTTTATCCAAAAAGTACAATTACAATTGGTGAGAAAAATATGTATTTTAAAATTTTGTATTCAATTTTAAGTGCATATTTAACAGTCACAGAAAACAGTAAGTCATATACTTTCTTTAGTTGAATTTGTAGTTGATGAGAAACTGAACTTTGGCTCACTTCAGACAGTGAATTATAAAATACTGGAGAACTTCAAGAAAAGAAAATCAGTTTGTGATTTTGATTAAAATATACTAATTTCACTTTACTTCATTAAATACCCTGCATGCAAAAGCTAATACTGTTAAATCAACATGATTCATTTAACATAATTCAACATAATTCAAAATTATTTATCAATTTTAGTTTACATTGATTTCATCAAAAGCAAAGAACAGATTTCGGGTCAGGTGGATAGACCCTTCTTGATGTCAATTTTAATTGTATTCATTATTTTAAGCTGGCTACATCTTGTCTGTTTTTGCACTTCAAGGCAAAAGAAAAAGAAACAGATGCTAATTTCATATCTTTGAGCCCTGCTAAATAAATAAACTAAGCACATATTGAAAACCAGACATTACATTTGCAGCTATCCAAAATCAGTAGTATTCTTAGCCAGAAATCCAGACAAGAAGAATAAACTACTGCCCAATGGGAACTGATTCCATTATCAGTCAGTCAATAAATAAATAAATATTTATTAAGGACCTACATACTCTGTGCCAAGTGCTAAGGGGACTGTGCCAAGTGCTAAGGATATTAAAAGAATCAAAAGACAGTCCCTGCCTTCAAGGAATTCACAATCTAAAAAGTGTAAACAATTGATTATCTTAAATAAAAAGGAAACTGAGGACAAAGTTAATGAGACATCTATGATTAAATCTGCAAAGCTAGCATTTGCATATCAAACCAGGTCACCTGACTCCCCAGAGGTCAGAGGCAAGAAATAATTTACAGAGATGATTTTTATAACAAAAAAGAGGAATTGGAAAAATTATAGAAACTTGTTGTGAATAGAATTCAGTCGAACAAGTTAAGTCACCTGACTAGTTAGTTTCTCCCAGACTTTCCTAATCCTATGCCAGAGATCCTTTCCTCCAGGTGGTACCTTTTGTAAACAGAAAGTATGCTGGGAAAGAGGAACTTGTGGTCAGTGGCTAGCAGTCACCTCCCATCTTCCTTAGCAGAATACATTATTCAGCTTAGCCTCTTACTAAAGAAAAAGAAAATGGAGCTTAACCTCTGGCTAACCTTTCTCCAGCTGCCAGATAGGGGAACTTGGCCTCTGGTCAACCCTGTTTTCTGCTTAGCCTTTGGTCAACAACGCCCCCCCCCCTTCCAGCTAGAAAGGGAAATTTGGCCTTTTGAAAAACTTTATATTTTTTTGATTATTTTATTCTTCTAAATTATCTGCTACTAAATGATAAAGTCTTCTCAGTCTATCAATTCATTTAATCTATAGGTAACCTAGATTTCTGTGTCAGTGTGGCTTAGCTCTTAGGGCTACCACTTCCTAAAGAAGGGAGCCTAATCCTATAATCAAACTAAAAATAAATCAAAGTAATCAATAAAAGCTGATTTCTATTTCAGAAGGAGGCAACAAGCAAACAAATATGTACAAACAAGCTATAGGAAGTAACAGAGAGAAGGCACTAGAATCAAGAGGGATTAGAAAAGGCTTTCTATACCAGATGAGATATTAGTTAAGACATGAAGGAAGGCAGGAAAATCAAAAAGTGGGGATGAAGAGAGAGAGGGTTCTAGGTGAGGGGATAGCCTGAAAAAATGGCCAAAACCAAGAGAGGAGCTGTCTTGTTCATGGAATGGCCAGGAGGAGAGTGTCACTGGATCAGAATTCTACACAGAACACCGTAAGATGTAGAAAGACTGGAAAAGGTGGGAGGAGAAGGGAAGTTATAAAAGATTTTGAATACCAAACAGAGATTTTGTATTTTCTCCTGGAGGCAATAGGAAGCCATTGGAGTACACACACACAAACACACACACACACACATATACACACACAAGTGTATGTATAGTACAGTAGACATATTGTATATATAATATAATATGTATAAAGTATGTATAACATAATATATCTTATGCATATCCAGACATATAGGTATGTATATCTGTATATATGTATATGTGTGTTATTTTCCAATTAAAAAATCATACCATGTACAAATGTTTGTATCTTCAATTCATTTTAGAAGGAAATTAGAATACATTGTTAATAGCATGCTACACTTAAGAAAAACTTAGTAATAATGTAATATAGTAAATATTCTAGTTAGCTATATAAAGAAGAAAGTCTGGTGCTTCCAAGGTCTGAATGTTGCTTTATAATCCATATCAACTGCGTTTTCTATTGTCCTCCTTATGGCTTATCACATTTCCTCCTGCTTACTCTCTCCTTGGTACTTATAAATCACTACTTATCCAACCATCAAAATAATCACTTATTATTCATGAATCTCATCTGTGCATAGGATGAAAATTTCACAACTCTACATGTATATGTACCATTTATTTTTATTTGAATAAAATCAAATGATGTGACTTTTGTGGGCACTGTCCTATGTAGGCAATGCTAATAACTGTTATTGTAACACTAAATTTTTGGCAAAATCCTGTAAACTATTTTTGTTTATTCCTTGAACAGTCAAAAGGTAAGTAAGTAAAATTTTCCTCATTTTCTACCTATGGTTTCTGAGGCACAAAGAAGGGAGTCAGAATTAGAAATATCTCACTTAGAGCATATTTGAATCACACTCTTGACCATGGCTTAAGACATGTAGGCCACTCCTGCAGCTATGCAAGTGGAAACTATTTTGAGGCTTAGAGTTTTAGATGGTCACCTGGGTACCTAGAAAGTTTACTTTAGGCTTACTCAGTGTTTCATAGTCAGAATATGTCAGTCAGGAATTCTACCAATGAGTTTCTGGCTTTTTTGCCCAACTTGAGCCCCTATTTGAACAAATTCATTGTAACCCAGTGCTCAGACTTCTTTGCATAAGACTCTTCATTGGTAGAGAATGATTACTCAATGTTCTGAGCTTACTTGAGCATCTGGGTTGAAGATAGCCTGGAACAGCTTGTCCTCTTTCAAAGCTAGGAGTCAGAAGGTCTCTCTTCTCCCAAGCACTCTCCAGCTTCACCCTTCACACAGGCACCAGGCATCATTTAAAAATTTATTTATTTATTTTGTTCTGAACTTAAATAAAACAAACATTTCCACAACATAGTAGATCAGTAAAAAAAAAGATTGTATATGAAACTGCAAATGTACTGTGTACAACTTGCTATTCCTTTTAAATATATAGAAAAGTTATGTAATTTTCTTTTTTTTCTTCTTCACCTGCCGCCCCCCCCCGTCTATAGAGGGCTACAATTAGACATAAATAAGTGTGTATGTATGTGTATGTGTATATGTATAGACATATGTGTGTGTGCATGCTTGTGTATTATGTATCTCTGTATTGTGTAAAATCATTCTATACATACTTCTATTTTTCAGTTCTTTCTCTAGATGCAAATAGCATCTCCCTTCTATAAGGGGCTAAAATTCTGGCTATGATGTCTAAAATTTAATGCGTGGTTGCCTTAAATTAGAAGCTTTAGCAAGAATTTAGACTTTTTTTTAAGTGAGGCAGGTGGGGTTAAGTGACTTGCCCAGGGTCACACAGCTAGTAAGTGTTAAGTGTCTGAGGCCAGATTTGAACTCAGGTACTCCTGAATCCAGAGCCGGTGCTCTTATCCACTGTGCCACCTAGCTGCCCCAGAATTTAGACTTTTAATTATTTATTAAAGTATATTAGGGATAAGTAAAGAGAAACATGTGGATCAAGTATGAAATTTGCTTACTCTCCCTATCCTGCCTGTCTCTTGCTCCCCTGCCAAAGTCTTCAACCAAAAAGCTCCGCTCACTCCTTGGCTTCTCTCAGAAGCGTCCTGAGAAACCGAAAACAGAACCTTCTACACACACAGCTCCAAGCTAATTGGCTGGTAGCTCTGATTGACAGATCCCACAGGTGGTTCTATAGATGTAACTTCCGGATACCAGGCAACTTCTGGACGATGGGTAACTTCTGGATGCTAAAGTCACATGGTTCATAAATCACATGCTTTCTCCTCATGGTGGAGCTTCTCTGCAATGTCTTTCCCAGCAGGGAGTGTTATTCCAATTCTCACACTTCATATGTCTTTTATAGTTAATTTGGGTATTTATAATATTCCAAATGACTTAGTAACTAGAAGTTATTCTTTAAAACAATATTGTTACTATATACACCATTCTCTTTCTTCTGCTCATTTTGCTCTTCATTACTTCATGCAAGTCTATCCATGTTTTTCTAATATCATCAAACACATAATTTTTTATAGCATGGTAGTATCCCAACAGAATCATATAGAACAACTTGTTTAGCTGCAGAGCATCCTGTAAGAGTTCTCCACCATAAGGAGAATCTTATTCAAACAGCTTGCACTCATGTCTTCTTTATATCTAAGACCAGCTTTCTATCCATTATTCCAGTACTGTCTGTCGTGGAGGTACTTGTATCTCTCTACAAAGGAAGATAAAACCCTAAAACAGAAATTCATGTACAATAGTACATGAGAAGTGTATGAGAGTGCTCCAGAACAGAGCACTATAGAACAAACCCCACCCAAACACATACTAGATGTCATCAGCAATTCACTCAACCTCAGTGCTCTAGTCAATTCTCTAAAACTCTAAACTAAAGAGAAAGGACTGAACTGCATTGGGAGAAGGTGTTCCTCACACTAGTGAAATAAAATCTTTCTCCATCTCCATGGCATAGACAATGTCTCCTTCTGTTTGTTTTTGTATCCCCAGCACCTAACACAGTACCTGGAACATAGTAGATATTAATAAATACTTATTGATTAATTGATAGAAGATAATGAATGGGGCAACAAGCACAGTGGATAAAGCACTGGCCCTGGATTTAGGAGGACCTGAGTTCAAATTTGACCTCAGACACTTGACACTTAATAGCTATGTGACCCTGGGCAAGTCACGTAACCCTCATTGCCCCCCCCCCAAAAAAAAAAGCAAAAAAAGAAGATAATGAATAAATGATCTTTAAAAAATACTCAAAGTTAGGTAAAAGAAAAGCCATCACATTCTAGCTGTTACTTTATGATCTAGGAGATTTCATTCTTTAAGGTGGTATCTATGAGAAGAGTGCTGAATTCATGTTGCCATAACTAAATAACTACCTCTGTGTTTGTGGTAAGCATCTACCATAGCTCCAAAGAATGTTACAGCTGCAAAATAATCTAATCTAATACCTTTGTTTTACAGATAAGAAATGTAAAGTCCAGAGGAGGTGTGAATGGGATCATTCTTTAGGACATGAAGCTGCTGCTTATCATCAGTCCCTATAAGACTTAGTTCTCTTGGCTTTGACTACAAAGAAACAGGTTAATAAGTGGAAAACATAATAAATTGTGTCAATGATACTCTGAAGGACTCAGGTAAACTTTGAAGGACTTCTCACTTCACTAGCTTTTTGTCCCCAGTTGGGTAACCTGAGGACTTCCTATCTGATAGTGACAAATGTATGGTCACTATTTCCCTTGAAAGTACTCATTTTGCAAGTTTCCAAGAGTGAAGGAGTTTATTTATAGGTCAATGATGATAAACAGTAGGTCAACCAGGTTGTATAGAGGATAAAGCACCAGGCCTGGATTCTGGACAGCCTGAGTTCAAATCCAGTCCCAGACACTTACTAGCTGTGTGACCCTAGACACGTAAGTCACTTTACCTTGTTTGACTCAGTTTCCTCATCTGTAAAATGAGCTGGAGAAGGAAATGACAAATGACTCTAGTTTTGGGGTTTTTTTGCCAGGAAAACCCCAAATGGGGTCAGGAAGAGTTAGACATGAATGAACAACCACACAACAATAAACAGAACCCATTTTAGAACCCAAAAATATGCCTGTCAGTGAACAATCTCTTGCCCAGGTATCAGCATAAATGAAGTTACTTACAGGATGTCATAGATCACTACAATATTTTCATGTGGCTTCTAAGTGCACACATACACACACATGTCTGTATATATGTGTACATGTGTATAAACACTGTCTCCTATCCTACACATTCCCCTGAGTAAATGGCACTTGACATCTTTCCCCACCAATAAACCAGTCCAGTAGCCCCCTAAGTAATACTCTCCTTTGAACCTGGGAGGCAATGATTCCAGAGATGCTTTATCTGAACTAGAGAATCAGTAATTATCGCCACCCCCACCCCTCACCTTGTGTCTAGCTCAAGCACAATATCCAAAAGAACCTGGCTTTGTATTTCTCCAATGTAGCTAGAGTTCTACTTATTTATTATCTTACAAGAGATTTGGAAGCTTTTCAGGAAGGCTTCTGTTAAAATGCTTGCTCCAATACATACAAGTTTTGTGACCATGGACATGCCACTTACCCTGTAACTGACCCTGGGCAGCCCAGAACAACAAATGAGCTGTTGAACTGAATCTGTAGAGGGACTTGTCACATTTGTGTGGCATTTAAGCCCTTCACAACCTGGCTACAATCTATCTTTGCAGGTATTTTAAAGATTGCTACCTTTCCCCAAATTTCCTGTCCAGCCAAACTACTATTGCTCTTCTTTGTGCATGATGTGATCTTTGGTGTTGGTCTCCTTACTCCTAGAATACACTCTTCCTCCTCACTTCTGTCTTTTGGAATTTCTAGTCTATTTCAAATTTCACCTTAAATATCAATTTCTATGTGATATCTTTTCTGATCTTCCCATTTACAACCCCATGGGGAAAAATCCTGCTACTTATTTAGTGGATATGGTTGATTTAATGGATATCTATTTACACACACACACACACACACACACACACACACACACACAATGTCCATCTTGTTTTTTATGATAGAATGTAAGCTCCTTGAGAAAGGGATTGTTTCTTTGTGTCCCCAGTGCTTAATGCAGTCTGACATATAATAGGTGCTCAATAAATGTTTTTTTTTTAATCGATTGAAATACATTTCCCCCACACTGAAAAAATCATAGATGTGGACTAAAGAGTCATAACATATAACATACCATAGAGTAAGTAGATAATACCCAAGTTCCAAGGAAGATAATGAACTATTCTAAGGTGATGACATACATTTTAAAATCTATAGTAACATAGGGAGGCTATTTTACAACCATAAAGGCATATAAAGAGGGTATTGCCCTAGTCTAGCTGTAAGATGAGCAAAGATGGGAATAATAGTTGATACACAAAAGTTCATAAAGCACTTAACAGGAGTTACCTTCTTTGATTCTCCCAACAACCCAGGCGGGGGAGGTTCTGTTATTACCCTTCTTTTACAGATGAGGATATTGGGGCTGAAAAAAGCTAGTAAGTGATGAACACCTTATTAAGTGTCTTAGGCATGATTCTAGCTCGGTTTGTTTGTTTTTGGTGTTCCTAGAAGAAAGTTACAGATAGGCATTTCAGAAATGTTATTAATAATAGTAACTCAGTTATATAATACTTTATAGTTGTCAGATCATTTCCTCACAGCTTCCTTTTGAGGGAACTATAAGTATCATAACCATTTTACAAATGTAAAAACTAGAAGGAAGAGAATAAGAATTTATTAAGCACTTACTATGTGCCAGGTACTGAAGCCCAATGAATTAAATGATTCGAGCACTTTTACATGGCTGCTAAGTGGTAGGGTCAAGATTCAAACCCCAAGAGGGTCGCTAGGTGGCACAGTGGATAAAGCACTGGCCCTGGATTCAGAAGTTCCTGAGTTCAAATCCAGTCTCAGACACTTGACACTTACTAGCTGTGTGACCCTGGGCAAGTCACTTAACCCTCATTGCCCTGCAATAAATAAATAAATAAATAGGTACTCAATATGTGGAAATGTATGAGCATGCCAAAAAACAAGGATTAGAGGGGAAAACCACCTGAGTTGCAAATCTATCTGTACATCCTTATTTGTTCATTCTTATCAACCACAGGTGACTTATCAAACAATAATCCTGACCTTACAATTGATAAGATTAATTCTATTATGATACTACCCACTGTGATTAAGAAGATGGGAAGAAGAGAGAGTAGTAGATGTTCAGTCCTGTAATTGGGCAGGATCTGAGATACCCTATAGAGTATTCCATGAGACTGAACCACAGGGGAAATATACAAAGGTAAAAAGGCATATTGTTAAATATAACCACATAAGAGATAGGAGATGTCTTAGTGTGTATGATTTTAAGTTAATTTGTTATTCACTTTTGAAGGAAAAAGCCCAGAGAAAACTATGACGAAACATCATGTACCAGAATACATGTGGTAGCCCTCTAGTAACTATTAATCCAGAATGTTATGATTTATATAGACAGTGTCCTGGTGACTGAGGCACTAATGCTTCTCAGAAGCCATTACAAAACAAACAAAAGAAAAAAGTTCAGGCCAAAACAACCCTCTTCCACCCCAGGTGAAAAACTATAGATTAAGACAGGAGCTCTTTTTGGTTCTTTCATTTCAGTGGCTACTGAGTGAATACCCAAGGATAATTATTTGGATCCAGGCTCTACATATAGACTTTGAATTTAAGTAATTAATGATACTGCTCTATTCCACTGCAAGGTTCTCCACGTCAGGGACTAGAACTTAATTTATCTTCCTTGAGCAGTAATTTCAGGTGGCTTGCGTTTATAGGATACCTTAAAGTTTACAAAGCTGCTTTCCTTAAGTAGTAATGAAGTAGATAATGTAAGTAGTTTTATTTTACCTCTTGTAGGAAAGAAAATTGAGGTTGAAGGAGATTCAGCAATTTGCCTTTGGTCACATAGCTAGCAAGTAATGGAGTAGGTTTTTGCCCACATATCTGACTCCAAACCCTATGCTTCTCCTACTACAGAAAGCTGTCTTTCTGTCTTCAGTGAATGCGTTGGACATACATGATACTAAATTGGGTGCTCAGGTTGTCCTCAACGCCTCACAATTAAAACTGAGAGTTTAAAGAGAAAATAAATTCAATCCAAAGAAGCTCTTACAGGCTGCCTCAAGTTTCTGGCATAAGAGGAAGTGGGGGAAGCAAAATGTGACCTAAGAGAGTTAGACAGCTAAAGGCAAAGCTGAGTATAGCTTTTATGGCTTACTCCACCCTAGGTTTCCTGTGGAAATGCTGCCAGTCTAGATTGCAGTAATGCTATCTAGCCATATCATAAGTAAAAGGCTATATAAAGGTCTCCATTGATATTTTCAAAATATTGTTATCATCATTTATCTAATTCTCATATTTTCCCATGGAATACAGATAGAAACAGTCTTTGTCATGACAAGTCACTATCCTGCTATTAGTCTTTTATATTGAATGTTCAACATACCACTGCATGGATGGATAAAATGGCTGTTTTTTAACTGAATAAAAGTATTATGTCCAGGAGATTGTGGGCAATGATTTTGACTGGGATGTTGCTCCAATGACTCTAGGAAGTTGATTGTTGGCTACAGCTGCTGCTGCTGCTGCTACTACTACTGGTAATGCTGCTGCTGTTACTGCTACTATCCATCTTGTTCTTCTGATCTTTCTTTTGTTTTTAAAGACTTAAGATGGAAACTGCCCAAGAACAGGTCTCAGTGCTACTTTACTCTTTTACATTTAATGTATCCCCAATGACAAGCATGCACGATCTGTGCAGAAGTGCTGTGGACTATTGAACAAGGGAAGAAACTGAATGTTTTGTTTGTTTGTTTGTTTTTTGGTGAGGCAACTGGGGTTAAGTGACTTGCCCAGGGTCACACAACTAGTAAGTGTTAAGTGTCTGAGGCCGGATTTGAACTCAGGTCCTCCTGACTCCAGGGCCTGTGCTCTATCCACTGCACCACCTAGCTGCCCCCAAACTCACTGTTTTTGTAATATAAAAAGAGTATTGGAATGTAAGTTCAACTTTTTTAGACTCAGTGAAAGTATTTTCAGGACAACTTCATTTGTAGAGAAACAACAAAAATAACATGAACTGACATGTACATTGACCTAATTCCATATAGGTTAAATTTCTTCTGCTAGGTTCCTCTCTGTTTGAATTTTTTTCTTTCCATGTAGTTTGGAGATTATAAATATTTGGGATGGGGACATCTTTTTTTTAATTGACTTTCCCTATTTCACCCAGCCTAGAAATGCAGTTGCCACCTATCCACTTGTGATTGGCAAGAAGCTTTAATGTGCTCTATTTCCCACCTGGACTGGTTCACCCCTCTTTAGGAAGTGTGATAGTTTTCCACTCCTGGGGGCTCACCCTATTGGTGTCAGAATTAATATGGATAATTGAGTTGGCTTTAGCCCTATTCCAGTTCAAATTCCCTAGCTCAAATTATCCATCAGGGTCAGCTCCCCCAGGTAGCAATGATTATAAGCGTGCATACCATCTCTGGCTACAGAGATATTTTTAAATGTTGTTAATATTATTAATTGGGTTATAGAATGAATATGTTCAATTTTGTTTCATGGGTTATTATTCTTAATTATCATCATCATTATACTGAGGTTTGCCTGTGGTCATTTTTATTCATAGTATTCCTTCAGTAGCTTTCTATAGAAAAAATAGTTTCAGTTCAGAGAGCTGACCCTCACCTTCAAGGATTTACTTCAAATAATTAAATAATTGGAGTAAGTATCAGTCATATATCACTTAAAACACACTAGTCCACCTTTAAACATTGCTCAACCCTGGTTCTTACTAGAAGAAGCCTAGCCTTTTCTCCTCCCCCTATTTCCTCTTTAGCTGATTAGGAGGACAATGTAAAAAGTTTATAGGCCCCACCCCAGAAGACTGGGAGGCATCTTTGCGGTATTAAGAAGATAAGAACATCTATAAATGCAGCCAGGGATACAATAGCAAAAGCAAATAATGGCCAAATAGGCCCATAGGTAAATATTGGAGGTCCAGTGTTATCCACTTTTAATTAGAGAAAGGTGGACCTCAATGCTTGTGTTTGAGTGTGTTTATGGGGAGAGAGGTTCAGGAGGCCCTGGGTGGTGCTAAATCTGGAGACCATTTGGAAGTGGAGGCTGATAAAGGAGAGACTTGAGAGTGCCAGCCATCTCCCATGCCAGAATGACCTTGCTTCACAGACTTAATTTTATCTTGAACCCAATTATACATATTTACCTATTGAAGTTTAAAATCTTTACAACTAGGCCAGGGTTGTTTTTTTTTGGGGGGGGGTTTAGTGAGGCAATGGGGTCAAGTGACTTGCCCAGGGTCACACAGCTAGTAAGTGTTAAGTGTCTGAGGCCGGATTTGAACTCAGGTCCTCCTGACTCCAGGGCCGATGCTCTATCCACTGCACCACCTAGCTGCCCCCAGGGTTTGTTTTTGAAAATTAGTTAGCATGCTTCATTTAATAGTTTCTTCGTATCTCCAAGGTGGCTACCTTTTGCCATCATACTGCTCCCCCAAAAAGCTCAGAAACTGAGGTGCCTGGAATAAATTTGACACCAGACTCTGATTCTAACACTACTGTCAAATCACTTTACAACTGAAACCAATAAAAGGTTTGTTACCTAACTTTGACATGCTAATTAACTTGTATTCTCATCACCACCAGCATCAAAGTAATTGAAGATGGATAAAGATGGGCAGCGAGGTGATGAGGAGGATGGAGCACCAGGCTTGGAGTCAAGAACACCTGAGTCCTAATCCAACCTAAGACACTTACTAGCCATGTGACCCTGGACAAGTCACTTAAACCTGTTTGCCCCAGTTCCTTCATCTGTAGAAGGAAATGGCAAACCACTCCAGGGTCTTTGCCAAGTAAACCCCAAATGAGCTCACAGAGACTCAGACAGGACTGAACAACAACAACAAGTAAGGTTTCACAGAGCTAAACAAAGATCAAAGTTTTAAAAAAAATTATCCAGGTTGCTTTGGGTTTTCTTCAAATGAGGAAGAGGCTGATTGCTAAAACAAGGAGAAAGAGCATCAGTTGCCCAATAAATCTGAAGTACCAAAAGATTAAAGGCATAGTTTTTTTCCTTCTAACAAACATTTTTATTTATAGTTTTGAGTTGTAATTTTTATCCCTCCTTCCCTCCCTTCCCTCCCCGCTCCCTGAGGTGGCATGCAATCAGATATGGGTTATACAGTACAATTATGTAAAACATTACCATATTAGTCATTTTGTACAAGAAAACTTGAATAAAAGAAAAAATGAAAGAGTGAAAAATGGCATGCTTCAGTCTTTGTTCAATCAATATCAGTTCTTTCTTTGGAGGTGGACAGCATGCTTCATCAATAGTCCTTTGGGATTGTCTTAGATCACTGTATTGTTGAGAATAGTCAAGTCTTTCAGAGTTCTTCATCAAACAATATTGCTGTCTCTGTGCACAATGTTCTCCTGGTTCTGCTCACTTCACTATACATCAGTTCATAGAAGTCTTTCCAGGCCTTTCTGAAATCATCCTGCTTGTCATTTCTTATAGCACAATAATATTCCATCACCATCATATGCCACAGATTGTTTAGCCATTCCCCAATTGATGGGCATTCCTTTGATTTCCAGTTCTTGGGTTTGTTTTGTTTTGTTTTGTTTTGTTTTGTTTTGTTTTAGTGAGGCAATTGGGGTTAAGTGACTTGCCCAGGGTCACACAGCTAGTAAGTGTTAAGTGTCTGAGGCCGGATTTGAATTCAGGTCCTCCTGACTCCAAAGCCGGTGCTCTATCCACTGCACCATCTAGCTGCCCCTGATTTCCAATTCTTAACCACCACAAAGAGAACTGCTATAACACATACCCTTTGATGCAGCAATACCACTGTTAGGTTTATATCCCAAAGACATCTCCCCAAAGAGAAAAAGACCTATTTGTACAAAGGTAAGGTTTTTATTTGTTTGTTTTTTGGTGGGACAATGAGGGTTAAGTGACTTGCCCAGGGTCACACAGCTAATAAGTGTCAAGTGTCTGAGGTTGGATTTGAACTCAGGCCCTCCTGAATCCAAGGCTGGTGCTTTATCCACTGTGCCACCTAGCTGCCCCAAAGGCATGGTTCTTAAAAATGCCTACCACATGGCTATGTAGGCTTTGAAGGACTGTGAGCCACAACCTCAAATGTCACAGGCATCCATGAATATACTTATTCCCTAATGAGGGCAGCGTGCTATATAGGGGGAGTACAAGCTCTGCATTTTGTTACCTGTGTGACTTTGGGCAAGTCACTAGATTATTCTGGGTCTCAATTTCCTTATCTGTAAAAAAAGAGAGCATTGTACTAGATCAGGGCTTCTTAAACTTTTCCCACTCTCCACCTCTTTTCACCCAAGAAATTTTTATGTGACCCCAGACATATAAGTATATAACAAAGCTTCCTAACCTTTTACTGTTGCCCAATTTTTCCCAGCCCTCCACATTCAGTTACCTCATATGGGGTCCTGACTCACAGTTTAAGAAGCTTTGTACTAGATCACCTTTAAGGTCCCTTCCAGCTCCAAGTCTATGATAAGAGGGACCTCACGACCACATACATGGGAAGAAGTGCTGCTTAAACTTCCTGAATAAAGTCTGTTTGTGGTTGTTTCTGTCTCTGGGGCTGCTTTTGTCTGCTTCTCTTTTGATTTGTCTGTCTCTGTTGTTTCTTTGGATCTCTGTCTTTTTCTTTATCTCTGTCTCTTTTTGTATCTTTATCTCTATCTCTCTCCATATCTAACTATCTCTGTGTATTTTTGTCTCTCTCTGTCTCTCTCCCCCTCCTATTTCTATTGACCAAATATAGGTCATTTCCTTTGCAGAATAATCCCATGAAAGGGGGATGGTGGTGGAGGGGGAGAGGATCCCTTGAGTAGCCCCTGCCAGCTTGCTGTCGCTCATGCCCTCCTCTCACTTCCTGCTAGCAAAAGGACTCCATTCTCCCTGCTGCACTGACATGTGCTCCCTTAACAAACCAAGTGGAGGAATTATTCACCAGCTTCCTTTCAGCAGCCTGCCTGAAAGGAGCGGAGGGACTGACAGATCCACAAGCCTGTCATATGAAAGAGGAAAGCTCAGAGACACAAAGAGGGCAAAGCTGGGACAGAAAAGAGCCAGGCCGGGTAAGAGAGTATACTAAGCTGAGGAAAAAGCTGCAATCAGAAGAAAGTCACTCCAGGGAGACATTCAGAAGAGAGACTTGTTCAAAGGCTGTGCAGGCTGAGGAATGATGGGGAAGTTTTTATTTCAAGATAGAGCTTCTCAGAGTGCCTGAGAAATAGCGTGACTTTCTGAGGATCCAAAAGAAAAGCCGACACTGCAGCTCTTAATTTGATTCAACAAATATTGCAATTTAATAAACATGCATTCATTGCCTAGTCTTGGCAAGGCAAAGTCCTCTTGCAGTGTATGCAGTACTAGAAATTTTGGGAGTGCTTGGCTGTGACGAGCAGCACTAGACTGTGTCACTTAGTTCATTCTGCCCCCTTTCTGTAGGTAATTTCCCATTGTTCTTCCAATCCTTCTATTTCCCTCTAGGTGAGCTCTCATTTGGAACCTCCAGGGGCATGAGGATGGATTAGGCAACTGGGATGAAGATTGGCTTCTTCACTGCAGTACATAGTTCTTAATCCAGGGGCCTCCAGCAAATGGCTCCTCTTCCTTCCCCTTTTCTTTTTCCTCCCTCCTTTTCTTTTCCCTTCCTTTTCCTTCCCTTCCTCTCTGTCTCTGTTCCTGTGTCTGAATATCTGTCTTTGTTCCTATGTCTCTTTGCCTCTGTCTCTGTCTCTCTGCCTCTACCTCTCTCTGTCTCTGTCTCTCTGTCTCCTTCTCTCTCCCTCCATCCCTCCACCTTTGCTCTAGTCCAAAAAGAGAAATGAAGAAAAGCTTCCTTGGTGAACTGGGACAAGTTCTTATCAGCATATATCCATAACCTCAGCTCCCAATCAAAGCCCAGGTTCATCTCTTCATTCATAGATAGGCTACCTCTAGTGACTAGCTCCTCTAGCTTTCTCTCCTTCCCATTTCCTACCACAGCATCTCTGCAGTATTCAGCAAGGCACTAGCTGGTACCTCCAATGTCCACAGCTCCTTCATTGGTTCTATTATTTCAGAAAAGGTCAAGCCCTTTCATCCCTACCTGGCAAGTCAGGTTACCCTTTTCAAGAACCAATGTACCGGGGGCAGCTAGATGGCGCAGTGGATAAAGCACTGGCCCTGGATTCAGGAATATCTGAGTTCAAATCTGGCCTCAGACACTAGACACTTACTAGCTGTGTGACTTTGGGCAAGTCACTTAACCCCCATTGCCCCACAAAATAAACAAAACAAACAAAAAAAGAGCCAATGTACCCCCCAAAGTCCTATCCAGTTGAATGCCTCAATTCTGTTTGGCAACTATGCTCCAACCCTCACTGATTTCTTAGCTCGGATTACACATAGAATCATATAATCCAGTTCTCTTCCTTTCTGAAGTTGGGATGCTAGCTAGCAAGGAGTTAGCCAGAACATGCTTGAGATATTCAGGAACTCACTTTCTCTGAAGCCAGCCCATTCCATTTTGAGATAGTTATGAAAATTCTTCTTGATGTTGAACTAAATTCTATTTCCTAATGACTCCATCTGTTTGGTTTCAGTCCTGCCCTCTGGGGTCAAGAAGAGTAAATCTTATCAGTCTTCAATATGAATAAATTTCAAATATTTGAAAACAGCTAATCATGTTACCCCCAATTTTCTTTCCTCTAGACTAAATGTCTCTAGTTCCTGATTTCAGTATGACAAATTTTGAGTCCCCATCACGTTCCTAGTCACCTTTCTGTGGACATAAAACAACATACCAATGACTTTCATAAAGTATGGCATTCAGAACTAATCACAAAATGCTTTAATGAGAGCAGAATAGAACCTGATTATCATATGCCTCTTTTTGAACACAAGTATAAATGCAAGTATGGTCTGATGAGAGCAGAATAGAATAGAATTACCACATATCTTTATTCTTCCATAATAGCAAATAGTGACTATGCAATATGGTTCCTCTTGTAAAGTATGTGAAGTACTCTCAACTCTGGAAGCCTTTGCTACTCCAAGTTCAGTGTGGAAGTATTTTGAGAGGCATAATCAGAACTTGAACCCAGGTCTCTCAACTCTAAAGTTAGGGTTCTTTCTATTTTGTAATGCTGCTTCAGCCCCACTTCCTGTGGTCACTCTGAGATTATAATTTTGTTAGGGGAGAGCACTGGTTTCCTGGTCTAAGTGGAAATTTGTGAGTAAAGAATATGCTTCTGGGTCAAAGTCATAAATGACTTCATGTATTAGTGATTAGTGATATCCCCAATTTACTTCATGTTGCATATTTGCCGGCTCTGATAACCTGCTTCCTCAACTATAAAATGAGGATAAAAATAACTCATACAAGCCACCTCATGTGGTTAGCATAACAAAGTGTTTTACAAATAAAGTGCTATAAAAATGAAAGTGATGGCAATGATGCTTCAGTGTGATCCAGTGGGGAAAAGATGTACTGTGGTATAGGGGAAAGAGGAAAGTCGGAGGAGTTAGACAACCTGGGTACTTGTTGGTCAAGAAATACTGATTTCAAATCCTGTCTCAGGTGATCCCTAGTTTTGTGAACATAGGCAAGTCCCTTAGCCTGTTATAGCCTCAATTTCCTCAATTGAAAAAATAGGGAAAATTCTGTACTTTGACCAAATGAGCTAACTGGTCACAGAAAACTGATTACTAAGACTTGACCAGCCTTAAACCTTTAACACAAAGGATCCCTTCAGGCAAAGTAGATAATGGAATTTGCCAATAGATACAAGGAACCAGATTGGGAACTTAGATGATCTCACCCCATCTGGAAAAAGTGCTGCCAACACAACCAACATTTGAAGATGCACATTTTCTTGGTCTGGTGTGATATAGTGTCACTTCACTCTGTGATGTGTTAGATCAAAGCTCATAAAATATTGATACCATAACAGACACATTAATAGCAGATGAGAGGCAAGATAACATAAATAACAGTAAATATTTATGTTATCCAATATATCTATCACCATGTTCCCTTTATGTAAATCCCATTCTAGATGAAGAACATAGTTTGTACTCATTAAAAAGCATAATATCAAAATGATATATTTCATGATGTCCTGACCAAACTTTTATTTGTTAACTTTTTTATGTCTATGCCAAGTACCAGGGGAAAAAAACAACAGTTTTATCTCTATGGGCAAGATGGTGATTGGCATTTTATGTCTCCTCCACCATTAAGAAAGTGCTCATCCCTTAGGTTGGCTACCTAGTACAGTGGAAAAGAAGGTTAGGTTTGGAGGCAGAAGAACAAGATTCAAATTGACTACTTTTGTGACCTTAAACAAGTTGCTTAACTGCTTGTTTCTTCATCTGTAGGATGAAGGGGTGAGACCAAATGACCTCACAGGTCCCTTCTACCTCTGAATCTTTGAAGCTCTCTGAAAATCTCTGAAACTAATCTCCCATCACAAGTCTTCTCTTTTCATCTGAACAGGATAAAAGGTATCTTTCTGCCTTGCAAAGATTGCATATTCTAGTGTCTAATGTTTTCCTATACATTTATATTCTGATGATGCTTGCAAATCCTTATTCTTAACATTATATTAATATTTCAAGGAGCTGTCACTTTATGTTTTTATTTTTTGGTGTGGGCATTGCCTTTTGCCCATACAAATCATGACACCTTCCCTGATTCAGTAAATGGTCTTCAAGAGTTGCTGTCACTAAAATATTCATCCCCTGTGACCAACCTGGTGCTGGGCCTTTCCAAACTTAGTAAAGCTGGATTTCATATAATAGATGTAGAACTCCTGATCAAGCTGATGCTCTAACTTAGGAGAGTGGTGAGGCATCAGAGTCGGGATTTAAAAGAACTAAAATATAATACCATGAGAAGGTAAACAAAAGGTCTGAAGGCTCTCTCAGTCCCATCTTCCAAGTGACTTTCTTTGTCAGTTGCCTTGTTTCTTGTCTGAGTGCCACATAGAGCTCTCAGCTCACAAATTCTTTGTGTGGTCTATTGGCTTAGGTCTTTATATTTTAAATTGGTAAATTTTAAAATACTAACCTATTTTCCCTAGGTGGTCCAATGAAAAAGCACTAGGCCTGGAGTCAGAAAGATCTGAGTTCAAATGTGACCTCAGACACTTCTTAGTTGTGTGACCCTGGGTAAGTCACTTAACTCCTATTTGCCTCAGTTCCTCATCTATAAAATGGAGACACACTGGAGAAGGAAATGGAAAACCACTCCAGTATCTTTGCCAAGAAAACCTCATGGACTTTGTCCATGGCTTCGCATAAAGTTGGACATGATTGAACAACCAAACGACAACTACAGATTTCTCTATATATGTCTCCACATTTTCCTTCTCACTCATCCCTTGTGAGAAAAAAATTGAAAAGAGAAAAAAATTAACTCCCAAATTCCTTCAAATGTGAACCAATATACCAACCAAGTCATAGCCATAGTCCCCCAGTTTTTTTCAAAGAGTGAAGAGAAGTATATTCTCATAACCTTTCTTTGAGGATGAGTTTAGCCATTATAATCTAAGTACCTTGAGTAGAGGTCCATCAATTGGGAAATAACCAAATGTGTTGTGGAACATGAATGTCATGAAATATTACTGGGTTTGCCTTTCTTTTTTATGCCCAGCACCTAGCAAACTTTCTGACATAGAGTAACCTCATCATAGCTTCATTATAGAGAAGCTGGGTAGTGCAGGGTATGAATCCCTGGGCCTGGAGTCTGGAAGACATGAGTTTAAATCCAGATTCTGATACTTACCAGTTGTATAACCCTTGGCAAGTTATTTTACCTCTGTTTGCCTCAGTTTCCTCATCTATGAAATGAGGATAATAATAGAACCTACTTTGCAGGGTTGTTACAAGGATCAAATGACATAACATTTGCAAAGTGTTTAGCATAATGCCTACCACATAGTAGTCTCTATATAAGTGCTAGTGTTATTGTTGTTAAATATTTGTTGATTGACACCACAGAATCTGTTTTTGATTATTTTTTTCCATTTGCATTGCTCTAGTTATTGTATATTGCATATTATTTTTCTGGTTCTGTTTTCTTCACTTTGCACTAGTTCATATAAGTCATCTCATGCTTCTCTGTATTCATCATTTTAATAATTTCTTATAACCAAGTATTATTACATGACATTCATGTATCACAACTTGTTTGGTAATTTTCCAACTGATTGAACTCTACTTTCCCCGACCCCAACCCTGACTTAGATTAACAGTCTTATCCACTTCAATAGATATCATGGAAAAAACACTTGGTTAAATTCCGCCCCCCCCTTCAAATTTCACAGTTCACTTACCCATTAACAACCCATGTCTTTACTTCAGAAGTAGGGACAGAATTCACCCTAATGGTAAGTGATTAAATAGATAATAACTGATCTCTCTTCTGGCTCAGAGATTCTGTAAATCTTAGAGAGCCTTCTCTTTCCATATGTCAAATCATAATGTTAAAGAATATCCATAGCTATACGTGGGCAGTATAATTATGAAATGGTAAATGAGCTGGGCATCAGTGTCAGCATCAAAGGAAAAAATCTCTTGAAGAGTCAAATAGTGAAGAGAAATAAATAATGCTTACAACAGGAAGTAATTTTTTCCCCATGCTTAGGAAATGAAAGTACACCTTCTCAAAAGTTCTGAAGTACTTCAGCATTGCAAAATAAGAGAGATAGGTCATTTAGCAGGGGGAAATTTTTCTAAACTGGTCTGGATTTATTCAGCTAGTTTTGGCAGCAGACGTGTGGGAACTTGACTCTGGGCAGATGTTCAGCACAGCATTTCCAGTCTCTAGTAGCAATGATGTCAGAGTGTCACATCATTTGTCATGTTTGTTACTGGCTGAAATAAACAGTGCTCTCTTTGGGTCGTGCACTTAACATGAGAATTCTTTCTAAATCTGCTGTGTTATGAACTCTGCAGCAATGTATATCTTATCACTAATCTCTCAATGACCTTAGTCCAGTAAGCGTCATACAACTGACTAATAATGAAAGTGAAGATTTTTAAATTTAGAGGATAATATATCTAATAAGAAGTGTCGCATCATCTTCGTCGTTTCCTGGCATTATTTTCCAAAGCATTCATGGCAGGAATCCAGTTTTCTGTTTTCCTTTCCTCTGTTTTTTAGTATTCTGTACTCTTCTTTTGGGTCTCAAATTCTGACAGTTTATTTGTTGGTTTATATCAGGAGATTTCCACCTCTATGCCAAAGTTACCATGTTATTTGCATTCAGATTTAAGAGTCACATCCCAAATCTTAATACCAAATGTCTCCCTTGTGTAAAACATTCTAACTTGAACTAGATATTCTAAAAGGAAATTCCAGCTACCTTTGAGCTTTCGCTTGAGTATTGGTGCATATCTTTAGGGAAATCTGTCCTCTAGAACACCTTAAGGTAGAACACACTTGAAGCAATTAAGGAGAAAGGGGACATATACTTAGTCAGCCATTATCACCCAAATTTCCCTTGATAATTAAAAAAAATGAAAATGATGACATAGGAGTTATATTCATGCATCATCTGATGAGCATTGGGACCCATGTTTTCAGCTTAGTCATGCCTTTAAACCTTCCAAAGTCAGATAATGCTCACAAAGATGGATGGGTGAGAGGATAAAAGTGACATAAGGACTGAGGTGGAAATGACACATGGGGGTCCAGCACACATGAACTCTCAGAGAAGATGAACAGACAAAAAAGGAAGGTATAATGATATTAACATGAAGAAATCCTGCAGAGGCCCTGTGGCCATATGTTTTTTTCCTGATGAAACTATGATGGTGAAACTGTACCTCTGAGAAAGAATGTGATCATAAGATGAGTAAAGTCAGGAAAGGGTGGCAGTAAGAAAAAAAAAAACATCTATAGGAAGACTAAGTATACAAATCAAATTGTGGGTGCTTGCCCTTGAGATAAAGCCTCAATGCCAGTCAAGTCACCTTGGATCACAAGTTTCCTCACTGTCTAGACGTTAACCTTATAGGAAACTGTGAGAACAGCACCAAGGAATATTTCTTCATTTCCACTGGGAGCAGATGATAGGCAGAATTGAAACAATTGAAATGTATTCGAGAACTATTGAATTGGGGAGTTCTGAGAGACTGGATCAGGACTGCTTAGATCTGGGAGGAGCCATGGGCATGTGTCCATATGATACTTGCTCACATAATTACCGTTTATTTAAAGGTAATATGAAAACCAAAAAATTGACTTTCCCCAGTGGATTGAGGCAATATTTTATTGTATAAATCTACACAAACCATGTTCCTCCTATATAAATTAGGTGAATAGCTTGCCACCCATAAAAGGGTGAAGCTGGCAGAGTGGGAATAGCACTTCTATAAGAAAGAGAAAGAAATTCCTATTCTCCCCAAATATATATACTGGCATTTAGAAGTATGCACAACTGACAGATTGAGAGTGGAATTGCCAGAACCTAAGTGCTCATCTCTGAAAAGAGGTACTTCTGTAAAGCACCCACTGATTGATTAAAATCCTATCTCCTCATATAGCACTTGACTATTTTTAATGTTTTTTTTAATTTTTATTTTGTTTTTGCTGGGCAATGAGGGTTAAGTGACTTGCCCAGGGTCACACAGCTAGTTAAGTGTCAAGTGTCTAAGGCTGGATTTAAACTCAGGTCCTCCTGAATCCAAGGCCAGTGCTTTATCCACTGCGCCACCTAGCTGCCCCACACTTGACTATTTTAAAAATGCTATTGCACATTATCTTATTGGATTCTCTGACAAGCTTGTGAAGTAGACATACCCACCATAGAATGTGTTGGTTAAGAAGGTAGTAAATCTCTTGTCACTGGAGTCTCCTGTCAAGCTAGATGGCCTCCCTTGGGATGTTGTAGAAGGGGTCTTTGAAGGGACATGGTGGTAAAAAAAAAAAAACCCTTTTAATAATATTTTCTTTTCCCCCAATTACATGTTAAAACAATTCTTTAACATTTAGGGTTTTTGTTTTAAGTTTTGAGTTCCAAATTTCATCCCTCCATTCCTCCCCTCCTGCTTCCTTGAGATGGTAAGCAATCTGATATAGATTATACATGTATAATCATGTAAAACATCTTCATATTATTCATTTTGTGCAAGAAGACTCGAATAAAAATTCAGACATTAGTTCTTTCTCTGGGATAGAGGGGATAGCATGGATCATCATGAGTCCTTTGGGATTGTGTTAGTTTATTGTATTGCTGAGAAGAGTTGTCATTCACAGTTGATCATCATACAATGTTGCCATTACTGTTTTACAATGTTCTCCTGGTTCTGCTCACTTTACTTTACAGAAGAGTATGTAAGTCTTTCTAGGTTTTTCTGAAATCATTCTGTTTGTCATTTTTTATATGGCATGATAATATTCCATCACACTCATATATGATGGTATATGTTTAACAACTAACTCTCTTAGAGAAAAAAGTATGCATGACAATTTTAAATTTAATCTGCATTATTAACATTTTGTCTTTCACTTTCTTAAGTCCAGAGAATCAACAAAAAAATAACTCAAGCACTGATATGTATCATTTGCCAATTACTGAGATAAATGCTCACATTGAAAAATAACAATCAGCTGTTGTAAGCTGGTTCAAGCCAGATCCAACACATCCCTAGGTATATGCTATATATAGAGGTTGGATTCAATGACTCCACTGCACAGCTGCAGGATGGAGACTCCGTGTGACTAGACAACAGGTTATATAAGAGGAAAAAGATACCTTCTTTTTTAGGGTACTGGGCACCCAATATAAGTCAAAATGTGATGTAAAAGTCACAAAATTAGCATGGTCATAGACTATATTAATAATAATATAGTTTAAGATAAGGGAACCAATAGCCATTCTATACTTTGCCTTGGTCAGATCACATCTATAGTATTTTGGTTTGGGGGGGTTTTTGTTTGGTTTTTTGCAGGGCAATGGGGGTTAAGTGACTTGCCTGGGGTTACACAGCTAGTAAGTGTCAAGTGTTTGAGGTCAACTTTGAACTCAGGCCTGAATCCAGGACTGGTGCTTTATCCACTGTGCCATCTAGCTGCCCCACATCTATAGTATTGTATGCTACATTTTAGAAATAACATAGTGAAGTCGGAATGCATTCAGAGGAGTGCCATCAGGGATTCCAAACCAAGGCATATGAGGATCCCTTGAAAGAATTGAGATTGTTTAGCCTAGAGAAGAAAAAAAACAAAGTATCTTTGTTGTCTTCAAATATTTGAAGGGCTTTCATGTGGCAGACGCTATAAGGAAGAAGTAAGAATAATGGTAAGTAGTGACAGGGTAGCAGATTGCAATTCAACACGAGGAAATACATCCTAACAATTAGACATATTCAACAACAGAATGGGCTGCCTCAAGAATGAAAGGTCTTGTGTGGTCAATGCATGATTTCCAGGGGGAGTTGGATGCAGATTTCTTGTAGAAGGGATTCTTTTTGAAGATCTAAATTGGACTAGATAACCTCTTTAGAGGCATCTAGATGGCTCAATGGATAGAATGCTGGCCCTGGAATCAGGAAGACCTGAATTCAAATCTGCCCTAAGACACTAAATAGCTATGTTACCTTGGCTAAATCACCTAGACTCTGTTTGCCTTAATCCACTGAAGAAAAAATAGTAAATCACTCCAGCATCATTGCTAATAAAACCGCCTGGACAACATTGGCATGATATGGAACACAGAGTCACAAAGAGTTGGATGTAATAGAACAACCTCTGAGGTACCTTCCAACTCAAAGAATCAATGATTTTAACTTTATGTTGCTATGATAATATTATGTTCCATTTTTACAAGTGAGGGAAGAGAGGCTTAAAACGATGCACATACAGTCATAAGGTGAGGACATTCTAGGATTAGGTGACTGGCATTTATTAGGTACCAACTATGTGCCAGGAAGGCATTGTGCTAAGAGCTAGGGATACAAAGAAAGACAAAAGACAGTCCCAGCCCTCAAGGCATTTATGGGTTAATTGGGAGAGATAATATGCAAACAATTATGTACAAAATATCTATATGTAGGATAATTGGGATATAATCAGCAGAGGGAAGGCACTGGAATGAAGGTCAATCATAAAGGCTTCTTGTAGAAGATGGGATTGTAGCTGAGACTTGAAGGAAGCCCAAGAATCCAGGAGGTAGAAATGAGGAGAGAGATCAGTCCAGGCATGGGAGATAATCAGAGAAAATGCTTGAAGTTGGGAGGTGAATAAGAACTCAGAAACTATGATTCTTAGGCCAGCTTTTCTTCTATTATACCATAAATATGAGGCAGCATCCAAGAGGTCTTGCATTTAATAGTTGAAAGACCACAGGTGTATAATTAGGAAGATGGTACAGACTCCATATTTTTTCTAGTATTCTAAAATAATTTGATAATTTACAAGATAGATACCCATGTGGCTATTATTTTTAGTACCAAATTCAGGTAGCTTATTTATTAATGTAGGGAGGCAACATGATACAGAAGATAAAGTACCAAGCTTGGAGCCATGAAGGAATCTGAGTTAAAATTCTGCCTCATACACTTTCTACCTTTGAGACCCTATGTAAGCCATTTAGCTTTAGTTTAGGCAAAACCCTAGGATTTAACCTATAATTTTGTTGTTAATTGTCCTTTGTTCTTGAAAAGGACTATGTTAGAGTGAAGGTACAATGTGTCAGACTGTGGCTGATGAGACCAACATGAGCTCAGAAGGCTCTACCACTGGTCAGGAACAAATAGTCCATGTGAACATTTGGAGTGCAGATGTCTCTAAATTTGCACATCTCACATTTCTTCTGAGCTATTGCAATTCTTAGCTCATAGAGGCACAGCACCTTCTTTGATGTGGGCACGCTATGCTGGCAGTCCTGTGGCAATGTCTCCCATGTCTCACAATCAATTCCAAAGTTCTTTAGAGAAATCTTGAGATTGTCTGTATAACATTTCTTCTGACCTCCATGTGAGTTCTTGCCTTGTGTGATTTCTTCATAAGATAATCTTTTAGGCAAACATACATTTGGTATTGGGGCATCTAGGTGGCACAGTAGACAGAGCACTGGCCCTGAAGTTGGGAGGATGAGTTCAAATCTCACCTTAGCTATTATTATTATTATTAGCTATTATTATTATTATTATTAGTTATGTGACCCTGGGCAAGTTACTTAACTCCAATTATCTTAAACATCCCTGACTATCTCTAGTTGTCCTGATATATATCTTGCAACTGGACCCAAATGGCTCTGGAGGAGAGATTGAGGTTGGTGACCTTGCACAGCACTCCCTCACTTAAATCCAATTCATTGCAAAGTCAGGACGTTACCCCAATGTCATGGTCCTTTTTGAGAACAAAAGACAAACAACAAGGAAAAGAAAACATAATGGCATTTGAACAGCATGACCAGTCCATCAGAGTTGTGCTCTCTACAGTAGAGTTTGAATGCTTGGCAATTCAGTTTCCTGGCATGGTGGTGGTATAGTCCAGTTTTTAGAGACAGTCAACAATGAAGTCAGCACAATGGCTCTGTAGATCTTCAGTTTGATAGACAGTCTAATACCTCTTCTCTCGTACACTTTCCTTCAGAGCCTCCTGAATGCCAAGCTAGCCTTAGCAATGTGTTCTTCCACCTAATCTTCTATGTGTACATCCCTGGAAAGTATACTGCCAAGGTGAGTTATAATAGATGTATGGGAGAAAGGTAACCTTCTTTGGAATCCTCCAAGAGTAGGATATTGGTCACAGTGCAGAGGGCATAAGGCTTTTTAGAAAGCAGACTAGGGACTTCTGCAGTTTGGATGAGGGTTGGGTGGAAGGGATAGAGAAATACTAAGAACTTTTAGTGGCAAATTATTTTTCCTCCTATCCATATTTGATTGGGTTTATCTTTGATTTTCAAAAAGTACACAAACAAAACAAAGTATGCTCTATTGCTAAATGGCCAAACCTGTTTATTATAAATGAGAGGGCCAAAATAGATAGCTAAAATATGCCATCTTTCTAACTTTATTTGATTAGGTGCATTTTTGGAGGAGGGGAAAGGAATATTTTACCTGCAAAACTCAAGCCTGCATCTCTCTCTCTCTCCCATCATAATCTCATCCAAAAGGCACAAAAATTCCCCAATCAGATTTCTAATATCTTTTCCAATATCCATTATTGACATGGGGCTTAAGATAAAGCAGAAACTCCTAAGCTTCTCCTATGAGAAGCAAAACCAAAGATGGCCAGATAACAGGACAGACATATGGAGGAATCAAAGGACTATTAAACTTTAGATTGGCCAACTAGATATCAGGAAAGACATACCTAAGAAGTAAGGAGAGATAAAATTCTACAGCAAGAAAGTCAATTAGGAGAAGCTACTTCCTGACCTGAGCTAGGAGACAGAGATAACCCCAAAGGTCAGAACCATCATTTAAAAAAAAATCCCCCTTGACTCTCAGGAATATGACAAGCATCCAAGCTTTCCCCACCCCACCTGAAAAGGGAAATTTCCAGTTTTCAAGTGGACACCCCACCTATCCTCTATAAAAACTTTTGCTTTCCCTCTGTTCTATGAGGAGAAGGTTTCTATGCCTTCCTCCCTGAGGGGTGAAGTCTTTTGACTTCCCACTCAGTCACTTCCCTAGCACCAAATAAAAGACAACTTTAATTATAATTGGACTGTGTTCTAGGGTGTAATTCTTTATTGAGGAATACCTAAGATCCACCACAACTCCCACCACCACCACCACCACCATCCACACACACAGTGATCAATATTAACTTCTTGGGAAATATCCCCATGCATTTTGTTCTTTCTGTCTGATATAGTTATATTAGTCAATTCTAAGGGCTTAGACTCAGCCTTCTGTGCAACTATGAGAACATCGCTTACTATCTTTTGAACCTCAGTTTCCTCACCTCTAAAATAGGGATAATAAGACTCAAAGGGTTGTTCTAGAAGTCCCAAATATGACAGTGTATATAAAACACTTGCAAAATTTAAGTGCCTGCGCAAATGGGGTTTATTGCTATCTCATTCTAAACAATGTAAATGTGCTAGTTGCTAGACCTACTTTTACAAAGATGCCCCCTGACCTTACCCATAGCCCTCCTTCAAATCCAAATTCCAAGCTTACTAATTACACCACAGGCCTGAGCTTCAATGGCCATTGTCCTTGGTTTGGGGTACCTTTTGTTTTGTAATTGGAAACAAAAACAAGATAAGAGGTTACAGTCTGAGCTTGGCTTTCCTAGCTAATTTGGCCTGACTCTGCATTACCCCTTGGCAGGCCTGACACTGCTGCTCTGGGGCAGTCCTCCAGGCCCCAGACTGTCTAGCCAGGTCATTTTCACAGCCACTGACTGACCCTGAGAAAGTGTCAAGTTGACTCTTTTAATGGGCAAAAGATAATGAGGAACAAAATTAAATGAGCCAGGTGGTCTACTTCTCGTTAAGTGGCTCCTCTTCTCAGCTCACCTCTTTCACCTTGTTCGAATAGAAGTCCCTCACCTTTATAACCCATTCTTACTGGAATTATTTACCCTGCATAGTCAATGAGATAAGGATGCATATAATACAGTTGTTGCTCTTCAAATCTACTTGAGAGAGATCCTCTTTCTCTGTTAACAGTAATAAAACCAAAATATCAACTTCATAATGACTACAGCTTTATTTGCTAAAATACCTCTCTGTCTCTGTGTTTCTGTCCCTGTCTCTTTTTCTGTATGGGTCTGTCTCTCTGCATGTATCTTTCTTTGTCTCTCTGTCTCTATCACATGCACTCACTTTCTACTCTCTCTCCATATATCCCCGTAGATATTACAGACATGGCTCTCTGCCTCTGTCTCCTCATTTAGCATGTGGTATAGTGGAAAGAATTACCTCATGATAGGGAGCAGTTAGGTGGCAGCTAAGTGGAAGCTAGGTGGTGCAGTGGATAAAGCACTGGCCCTAGATTCAGGAGGACCTGAATTCAAATCCTACCTCAGTCACTTGACACTAGCTTTTGAAAGTAGGCAAGCCACTTTACTCTCATTGCCCTGCAAAAAACAAACAACAACAAAACACTAATGATTAATCTTTAAGATTATTAATCCTAGGGGCAGCTGGGTGGTGCAGTGGATAGAGCACCGGCCCTGGCGTCAGGAGTACCTGAGTTCAGATCCGGCCTCAGACACTTGATACTTACTGGCTGTGTGACCCTGGGCAAGTCACTTAACCCCAATTGCCTCACTAAAAAAAAAAAAAAAAAAGATTATTAATCCTAAAAACTGGGTTGGAATACTGACTCTTCTATTTACCTGTGTGAACTTGTGCTGTGCCTGTTTTTTTACAACATAGAAATTTAGGAGTTGAATTAGTTAGTTGTCTGCTAAGGTCCCTTGACAAATCGATGAAGGTACAACAATAAAATCACATTTTTCACACATAATGCCTGACTGAATATCTAGTCTGTAAGAAAGTATCCCTTAGATAAAAGAAACAATTTCTGCTAGGAATGCAGGAAAGAATGATGTTTTTTAATACACACTGGGAGGGGGGGAGTTGTTGTTACTTTTAAAATCGTTTTAACAGCTAAAAAAGTTCTCTTCTCATATATACTCAAAGATCAGAGAACTCATTCTGTGAATCACAATCTTATTGAATATACAGAGTAAATAATAGAATCTCCATTTTATGTGCTATTGGAGAGCACTTGAAATTAATTCACTAGTAACCCCCAAAGTTTATTTCAATTACCCAACCAACCCTTTAAAAACCTTTTCCTCAAAGGAATGCCCATTAATTGGGGAATGGCTAAACAAGCTATTTAGCTAATGGTTGTAATAGAATATTATTGTTATGGTTGTAATGGAATATTATTGTGCTATAAGAAATAACAAGCAGGATGATTTCGGAAAAGCCTGGAAAGACTTATATGAACTGATGTATACTGAAGTGAGCAGAACCAGTGATAGCAAAATTGTTCGATGAAGAATTGTGAATGATTTAATTATTCTCTGCTATACAATGATCCAAGACAATCCCAAAGGACTAATGCTAAAGCATACTGTCACCTCCAAAGAAAGAACAGATACTGCTTGAACACAGACTGAACATGCTATTTTTCATTTTCTTTCTTTCATTTTTTCTTTTATTCGAGTTTTTTTTATTTTTTATTTTTTATTTTTTTTTTAGTGAGGCAATTGGGGTTAAGTGACTTGCTCAGGGTCACACAGCTAGTAAGTGTTAAGTGTCTGAAGCCCGATATGAACTCAGGTACTTCTGACTCCAGGGCCGGTGCTCTATCCACCACGCCATCTAGCTGCCCCTATTCGAGTTTTTTTAATATAAAATGACTAATATGGTAATGTTTTACATAGTTGAATATGTATAACCCATATCTGATTGCTTACCACCTAAAAGAGGGAGAAGAGGAGGGAAGGAAGGAGGGATAGAATTTGGAACTCAAAACTTAAATAAAAAATGTTTACTTAAAAAAATAAAATTCTGGAGAGAAAAGGATAGATCCTCAAAAGGAAGAAAAAAATTAAAAATCATATAAAATACTTTTTCCCAGTATGGAAAAATACTTTTCCCAAGTATGTAGAAACTAGTAACTCCCAAAGCTTAATTCAATTACCCAACTAACATTTAAAAAACCTTCTGGGGCAGCTAGGTGGCACAGTGGATAGAACACCAGCCCTGGATTCAGGAGGACCTGAGTTCAAATCTGGACTCAGACACTTCACACTTACCAGTTGTGTGACCCTGGGCAAGTCACTTAACCCCAATTACCTCACCTAAGATGAACAAAAAAACTCTTCTCTCAAGTTTATAGAAGAAAGATGAATAGTTTATTCCTATTCCCAACCAATATACTCTTTTCTAACCAAATAAAACTCGGGTTTGTGTACTCTTTTATGCATATTTATTCTTAGTTGGTATATACTGCCCACACTTTATATATTTGTATGCCCAAGCTCAGCTCATTGACTAATACCACAAGGGCATAAGTATATATCCTCTTAGGGCTACAAACAGCTGAACCAGCCACTCTATAGCACTTTTTACAGAGCTTTTACAAAGAATGGATATTAGGTAAATATTTATGGACAATGCTGATAAGCTTCTTTTATTTAAATTCATGTTAGGATGTATTACAGATCCGTCCACCCCAGAATTTTTTTATATCTTTCCTTCTCATTGACTCCAAGAAAGGACTTCAAGGTAATATACTTAGCCCTTCCACATCTCAACTTTCCCCATCTCAGTTTAAATAAATTAAATGGGAATTTGAGGAGAGTTTTGCTGAAGCAGCAGATGACACAGAGAAGGTTTAGAAACTCAGAAATGCATTACATATATATATATATATATAATATTGAATAATATCAATACATGTCATCTTTTAATATCATAATAATTCAGACTTCTCTGGTATGAAGGGAGGGCCAAAAATTTTTACAAAAGACTTGCCAGATGCCTAGGTGTGCCATGCCCCTCACCCCTATGATGTGGAAGAGATTAACTGCATATTCAAACATAAGATTTTTAAGAAGATCCTTTCTTCAGTCACATAATTCTGGGTGGCTGAGAGCGGAGAGAGGAACAGTAAAAGGAGATAGGATGGGGTTTGCAGACCCATTTCTTTCAGATGTTTATATGTACGTGTTTATATGTTAAAACTAAACTTATGAAGTATTATATTCCATTTTTGTATTTGACTCTCAGCCCCCAGGACTAGGTTTGCAGCCCTCACTCATTTGTAAGATTGTAAGATGAGGGGGCAGCTAGGTGGCACAGTGGATAGAGCACCGGCACTGGAGTCAGGAGTACCTGAGTTCAAATCCGGCCTCAGACACTTAATATTTACTAGCTGTGTGACCCTGGGCAAGTCACTTAACCCCAATTGCCTCACTAAAAAAAAAAAAAAAAAAAAAAAAAAAGATTGTGAGATGAGGCCTTTTCCTGACTTTTGTAGATGTTCTCTCCTTCCACCATTGCTTATAAAATCCAACTTATTAGCCCGTTAGCTTGAAGGAAGCTAATTTAACTTAAACATAGCACTCATAGTTTGTTATGTCTACCCTTTTTAAAAAAAAAATCTTTGTAGATTACTTCTTTCCATTTCTTTTGCCACTAAATGCAGTATTCTCCTTAACAACCCACAGCTGATTCATAAGTTCAATGCATGTTTAAAGAATCGTTCATTTATAAGCCATGCAAAATGTTAACTGTCAACAGGAGGAAAATGGGATCTTGTTCAACAGTCCATATGCAACTGATCTAGGCAAGAGTGGTTTGTTTCTAACGCCATTAAGACACCAGCAGCCTCTCACCGGCTTAAAGGGGCCCACAGAATGCTTTAAATTTGGAAGCAGGGTATTTCCAAGAACCTTTTTCTTGTGCAACAACGGGAAAAGTGTTCATATGATCACCTCTCATCCTAGTTTTTGCTATGTGTCTGTACTAGTTCTTTGACTGTGGAACACTGAGATGAATTTTCCTTTAAGTCTTTCTATCCCTGGAGCTGGCTTCCAGAATCATTTATTTTCCGATGATGAGAGGTTTTTTTGTTGTTCATCACCCTCCCTGACACCCTCCCACACTCTCATCCCCACCTCCTTGAGAAAAAAGCACTGTGCAAAACACCTAAAGGTGGATGGAGCCTAAGGAAAGAGGTCATGAGGTCATATTTATCTATGGTTCTATGAGATCTATAATTCCTGTGCTGACAAGTTCACTTGAAATGATACAATACATATTGATAAGGTGTAGTTCACATGTAGCATTTCAAAGAAGAATTTTTTTTTAAAGAGGCCTGAAGAAAAAAGACGACTAATTTAACTCCTTTTATGACAAGGAATGAAAAAGCTGTTGGGGACCATTTCTGTTCTGCTCCTTGAGAGATACATCAGGGGGGGCCAATGTCCCCAGAGTTAATTACTTATTCAGTTGTACACTCAAAATATATGAAATGAAATGCAATATTGTTAAAATTCAGTAATATGATTTCTGATGACGAGTAGTTCCATTTTGTTCAATGAGCTCATACATCCATATGTTTAAATAATTCATTCAACTACCTTATTTATATTATGTAGAAGTGATGTGCTGGACTCTCATTCATTTCCCAAAAGCCACTAAAGTTTTTTTCTCTAAATAAGAATTTCATGGGTATCACAAATATCAATTAGGATTAGCAGAAAAAGCTCATTTAACCATAGATGTCAGCCAGTCCCCATATTGCAGTAAAGCAAACTGAAGCAACAAGAGAAAGGAATCATTAATCATTCACTCCTTAAATCAACAAGTATTTATATAGGGCCCTCTGAGTACAATGCACTTGCATCACTTCCCTAAAAAATTTATTTGTTAACACCCATACCACTTTCCATGTCATTGGTTTTAAAGGTTTTGAGGGTTTTCAATTGGCACCAGACTTCAAACAGTAAATGGGAATGAAAATTGTATATTCTGGGAAGACTGACTCTACCTAGTATACAAAGAAATAATAGGCATATTGGAGAACCTGGCTATGGTTTAAACATTTCAAAGACCTGCGATCTCATTGACACAGATACTTCCTCTATACCACTCATCCATACCTTCTTAGCCTACTCTACTCCTGCCCCTGTCCTCCAATAAATCCTACACAGGGGATCCACTCGAGATGCTTGGGGATTTCCTCCTAATCTCTTAGTGTTGCATAGATGGCAATGGAATATACTGGTGAATCTTTATTCTCATAATATCACCAGCCCATTTATTTTTCATCTCTACTGATAAGAAATCTACATAATACAAAAAAAAAGTTTAAAACCTTCAATGATTTGTTTCAAGTGTCTAGCTTTCCAAGCAATGTGCTCTCACAAGGGTGCTCTTCTGACACCTCATTGTGGAATGGAGATGAGCCTTAGTTCTTAAAGTTTATAGCAAGTAGAGACTAATTCAATAAGGTCTCCCCAAAGTAGAAAGCCTTTAAACGTAACCATATTGATGAACTATATTAGTAACCTTAAGATCTACATAACTGTGTGTTGATAGAGGCATGTTACTAGAAAGTTGGCGATCACGTAGTGATTTAGGGGAGAAGGAGGAGAGGCCACAGGAATCCATAAAGTGTTTACCAAAGCTTTTGTGCTGAAATTGATACTGATCAATGGGTCCTTGATCTGTTAAAGTCTGGCAATACGATAATATTGATTAAATAAATTAATTATACAAATAATAGATTAAATTAAAGTCCTGGTATTTGGTAGGGGAATAACAGGTAAATAAAATAATATGTACTTGCTTAGTATTTTACAGATTACAGAGCCCTTAAAATATATTATCTCTGTTATGGTCTCTATATATACTTTCGGTATCCAAGGTGACTTGAGTTGTTGCAATAACAGCAGCAACCTATACCAACTTGCATCCTGCCTTTGGTGGTCTTACAGGAGAAGGGATAGTGACAAGTATTTATTAAGCATCTACTGTTTACCAGGGACTGTGCTAAGCATTTTACAAATATTATCTCATTTGATCATCACCACAACCCTATTAGGTAGATGCTATTATCATTCCCATTTTACAGTTAAGGAAATTGAGACAGGCATAGGTTAAGCGTCATGCCTCAGGGTCACACACCTAGTAAATATCTGAGGTCACATTTGAACTCAGGTCTTTCTGACTGCAGGCCTGCCACCACCTACCTGCCTCTTATAGAAAAACAAAGTATCATTTTATTATTATCCAGAAAAGGAGTTTAGTTTGAAATCTGCCCCCATCCCACCAAATGGTTCCCTACTCCAATCATTAGTACAGTGGTCTTGTCAAGGGCCTTTAAAGCCTACTCAAAGGACTCTATGTTCATGTGCAGAAAATCAAACATCATCAATCCTGTGACTTCAAGAGGTCTAGCAGGGAAGAATTTATTTCTGATGGTACCATACAAGATTTTGCTCAGGATTATAAAAAAGGAAAAATCTATAGCTCTTGAGCCCTTATCCCTTCTATCTAGAAAATTTCCTCATCCAGTTTTCACCTCTATTTTGTTATTGCAAAGAAATTCCATTTTTTTTCTGTGACCACAGAACTTATTAAACATAGCAAAATTGGAAACAAACTGTCAAGGGTTCCACTCCTGGGTGGCACATCATCTAATCATTTCCAAAATTTCTTCTGTTTATACTTGTACATCTTTGGGGTGCTGATAAAATAATTTCATATGACCTATTCTTGCAGGTCAGAGAATAATGGTAATGAAAGCAAATATTTATATAATGCTTTAAGGTTTGGAAAGCACTTTACAAAGATTATCTCATTTTATCCTTCCTACAACCCTATGAGGTGGTTATTATTTTTTGTCTTACAGATGAGGAAATTGAGGCTTAGAAAATTTGTAATTTAACTAGGGATACACAGCTAGTAAGGATATGAATAAGGTTTGAACTCATGTTTGTTTCTGTGAGGAGTTGGGAATAAACAAGTAACTAGACCAAAAATTTTAAACTGATGCAAGGTTTATTGAGTTTGCTAGTGAGGGTGGCTTTCCCCCTTTTGGTTAGAGTCATATCATTTAGAGAGATGGATTAGTATTTATATAAGGGGGAGCAGATGAAAAGAATTGTGGATGGGGTAGCCAATGCTGATTGGAAATAATGCTGTTCCTAAGGCCCTGGAACAGATCTTATGTCATACTTATTTATCCACGTAACCTAGGATATTGTGGTTGCTTTTCAGAATTGGAGTACAAAACTGGACATGCTGACATTTTGTTCCAGGTTGTTTGTAATTGCAAGTGGGAAGCAGGTCAGAGGCACAATTGGGGCAGGGTGGCATTAGCAGGTGATGGGTTAGTGGGGTGAGGACCCAGAACTCCAAGTCCAGTACTATGTCCATTCTACCATATAACAGAGACTTTGCTTGGGGTCAATGATTATAAGCACTGGGAATTATGGGAAATATATGAAGGAATTCCTCAGGTTTGAAATGATCTTGGGGTCTTTTCAACACACTGCAGTTTTAAGAAACTAGCTTAGTCATCTTTCCAACAATCCCAGTCATTGCAGATAATAACAAAAGTACTAATTTAGGCTTCAGTTACCCAAACCAAAAAGATCCCATAGCATCAATTCACAAACTGAAATGCTGCTAATTCAGACAGCTATCCTAGTTTCCTCCAATTGTCAAGTGCATTCCCATTGCATTGTGAGAAAGACAAACTTAAATCTCAAGGGCAAATTTGACAGAAAGATACAATCCAATGTGGCCATGTATCACTTTGTCACTGTTTTATCCTCTCTTGAGGCTGCTTTATCATCTTTTGAAGTCTCTTCCTGTCTCAACATCCTGTTACTTAAAAGAAGAGAAAATAGAAATGCTCGGAGACCAGACTCTTGTTGTTGTTGTTGTGGCAATGAGGGTTAAGTGACTTGCCCAGGGTCACACAGCTAGTAAGTGTTAAGTGTGTGAGGTCGGATTTGAACTCAGGTCCTCCTGAATCCAGGGCTGGTGCTTTATCCACTGCGCCACCTAGCTGCCCAAGACTAGACTTTTCATGAGAGAAGGGAGAGCATTTCTCCAGAATCCAAATTACGAATTACTCTCCCTAAATACATCTTATTATCATCTAGACCTAGTTGAGGTTAAGTGAAGATAATGAATCAAATGAAGGAGAAGGCAACTTATGGATATTTATTATATTATTCCCCATAGCTGAGAATTTCATAGTCCCAACAAGATTACCCAAGGTACTCTTAAACATGCAGAAATATTTATTATAAGCATCCAAATCAACATTGGCACCCAATTCACACTTGATGATTATCTCAAACATCATCACCATTCATTTCACATATACTTCAATAATATATACACAAAATGTAACATAATGCAAAAGCACCTCTTGTCAGGTTGCTTCAATGATTTGATGTCTAAATTACATGCAGAATATATCATAGGCATCATAGTGATGGTACATGTATCCCAGTACATAACCAAATAAACACAGAACAACAAAACAACCAAATAGACAATTTAATTAACTAATTAAAACCAAATAACTTGGATGCATAACTACTGGAAACAATGATAATGGGAAATGGAAATTATATCAATGGGCCCACATAACAACAATACATTTGTGATGCAAGAACTAAAATAAATTAGCAAAAGCAGTTGCATTATTCAAATTTGCACTATTTGAAGTTAAAGTAACGTGATTGGTTCTAGCATAATGGAAACATGCAGTGCTAATTTGAGTTATGTGACACTTATTCACATTAATTGAGTCTTAGATGTATCACTGCAATAATGGAAGGGAAAGAATGACATCAAGTCCTATTTCGCCCCCTTCTTTTCTTCCCCTTGACATACTCCGAAGTCCTGCCACTAAAAACCATCTTTAAGTGGCCATGAAATAAGCACCAATAAAGTGATAGTAAAAGGGTCTCAGCAGTGGGCTGGGGGAGTGGAAGAGAGAGAAAACAAGTGTAATTCCAAGGACACACAGTAAGGATGCCAAGGGAAGTTACTGTGACCATTGAAACAATGTAAATTAGAGACTGTTTACACTTACCCATGTAGATATCTGTCATCTATATTTAATAAATCTACATATCTCAAAGTGTCTTACACACAGATGTCAAAAGCATACAAGATTCTTTAAAGGATGCAACAGATTCTTTAAAAAATATTATTTGATGATTTTCTGATCATTAATACCGAGCAAGATGTGAGATTGGTTTACTAAAGTTGTTTTTGCCACTATTATATAGCATGTCCAGTAGAGGGTCTAAATAGAAAAGGGATTCCTTTTAAACACGACGCTCCTTTTTATGGATGACATTGTGCTAATTGCAAGCCCTAGAGGTTGCTAAATGAAATCCCTAATCATTCATAAAAGTTTAGCCTTGTTATCCATATAGGAAAAAAGGAGCGGGTAGGTCATAGCCTATTGTCCAGGCTATGATTTGTAGTTTTATGACCAATGGACAGAGCTTGTCCATCAGTAAACATATCCATCAGAAGATGGACTATGAGATGAGCCTAGGATTGAACAAGAAGAGCATTGAAGACTACATTGCCTTTGGGAAAAAAAGATAGTGCTTTTAATGATCACAAACTTATCTCTTTTACACGTGTATTTTTCTAGTGATGCTATATGGCTATGAACTATGGGATACCACAGACTCTGAGGAATTAAACTTGAAGGTCACCCAAAGAGCAATGGAGGCAAGTACAGGCTACACCTTAATATCAATATGGAATTGTGCCATCCAAAACATTGAGCTGTTCCTACCTGACTATAGTATCCCAGTCTCACACACACCAGTCTGTATTTTATTTATCTATAATAGAACTTGTTTTATTATGGGACAGCTAGATAGCACAGTGGATAAAGCACTGCCCCTGAAGTCAGGAGGACCTGAGTTCAAATCTCACCTCAGATACTTACTAGCTATGCAAACCTGGACAAGTTACTTCACCCCAACATCCAGGGCCATCTCCAGTTATCCTCATGTATATCTTGGCACTGGATCCAGTGAGAGTGAGGTGGTGACCTTGCACACCCCTTCCTCACTTAAATCCAATTCAGTGCAAGTCATGACATCATCCCAATGTCATGGTCCTCTTCGAGAACAAAGGATAAACAACAACAATCTATAATATAGCTTTAAAAATAATGGTTCATATTTATATAATGCTATAAAGCTTGCCAAATGCTATACATATACTATTTTATTGGATTCTCACTACAACCCTTTGGGTTTTTTGTTGTTAGTTTGGGTTTTTTAAAGTATTTTATTATTTTCCAGTTATATATGAGGATAGTTTTCAACATTTGTTTTCACAGGAATTTTAGTTCCAAATTTTTCTCCCACCCCCCCTTCCCTCCCTCCTCCCCAAGACAGAAAGCAGTCTGATATAGGTTGTATATGTGCAATCACATTAAACATATTTCTACATTAGTCATCTTGTGAAAGAAGAATCAGAGCACAAGGGGAAAAAACTCAAAAAAGAAGGAAAAAATCAGTCCAAAAGTTCACTACAACCCTTTGAAGGAGGTGCTTTTATTTTCTCCATAAGGAAACTGAGGCTCAGAAGGTTTAAGTGGCTTGCTTTGGAGGAAAAAAGAAGAAAAGTGTTCATATTTGTAGATGATAGCTGCTTATGGTCAAGATTAAAATATTCTTCATTGAGTAGGAAGGTAACCGCAAATAGACACAAAGATAAGAATTTTCCAGGAGAGTTTATACAAGAAAAGTTAATCATAGCTTAGCTCAGATAAACAAGCATTCTAAGACTGTTGTATCAGTGCTTCCATCCTGAAAGTTAGTGATATTTTTCAATTCTTAAAGAGCTATTATCTTTAAAGCTGAGTGGATTTTTAATTTAAATCAGGGGAATTTTACCTGAAGGCCATAGATGCCTATGGGGGTCCACAGATGAGATTTTCAGAGGGTCTGTGAACTTGGAATAGAAAAAGTTAATCTTTATTTCCACTAACCTCTAACTGAAATTGAGCATTTCCTTCAATTATTTAAATAAATTATTCTGAGGAGTCCATAGGGTTCACCATACTGCCAAAGGGATCTATGATACAAAAAAAGTTTAAGAACCTCCTATTTAAATGATCTTAAGTTGTTTGTTCTTAAAAGTATGAAAGAAATAAGACTGACTAAATTATAATCATTTTCTAAGTAACTCAGCCAAAAACCACTTTTACATCATCTAAATGGAAATCAATGGTTATATTTTTGCCTAAATTATCTTTACAAACATTTCAAGCTTCCACTTTACTTTAGATTTATTCCATATATAGCTTTCCCTCATCTCAATATTGCTCTATGTTTGTCAAGAGATATTAAGTAAGTAGATTCCTGTGTTAATATCCTAAATTTATAAAATCAGAGACTTGGATTACAGGGTTTGAAGAGATCCCAGACATAATCTATTCCAACTCTTAGCTAAGGCATGAATGTTATCCATAATGTTTCTGATAGTTATCATCCAGAGTAAACTTAAGGACCTCCAGTGGTGGGGAAACTCAGTAGCTTGCAGAGTAACCCATTTTAATTTGGAATCATTCTGATGGTTATGAATTTTTAAAATCATGCTTAAATATTATAGTGAATCCATGATAACATCAGTATGGATAATCCCTCCAATGAAAATCTCAATTCATCTATGCTTGACCAACCTGCACTACTCTTGTTCATGTCCTCCCATAAATCTGCCACAGGGAATTCATCTGATATGCTGAAGACCTTTTTTTTTTTCTTTTGCATTCTCTTGACCTTTTGTGGACCCAGTGGAGCGCATGGGCTATGCTTTGATTCTCCTTCACTAATTTCTACATGGTGAACCCATCTGCTTTTGTCTGATCATACATTCCTCAGATGATATCCTTGACACCACATCTGAGTCGTAGGAGTGGCAAGCAACAGCTGTGGACCTAAAGGACTTCACCAGGCTTTCTCCCACTCTGTGGGAGGCTATGTACAAACAGCAGATGAAAGCAGACAGAAGCAGTGCCCCGGTGTTGATGTTACAGACAACTTGATTATACAGCATTTATAGATTCACTTGGAAGGCAGATGAGTGCAGTGAGATGTCTTCGTGATGATGTATTATAGTTGCAGAGATCTGGTATTCCTGGGCAGTTTTCCCTGTTTGTGTCTGTGTAAATATGTGATATCAGGTGAAGTCTTGCAAACTAGGTCATGCTGTGCAAGGTCTTGAGCATGAAGAGCACCCAAGTGTTTAGGTGCTGATGGATTAGTGTCATGAGGTAAGCAACAGAAATAACCTTGGTGTTCTAGGGGACATAACGATGCCTTCTTAGCCCTTCACTGATGTCTCATAAGTGTTTATATCAGAGATGATAGGACCATTCCCTTGTATCATCTCACCCAATTTCCACCACTAAAGGTGGTGGAACTTAAGTGGTGAACTCCCCAGTTCAGCTTTCTGTCTCTCTCCAGTTCCCGTCCACACTGGCTCCACATTTATCACTCCCTACATAGGAAAAGACTAATTCCTGACCCCAGAGAAATGGGGGGGGGGGGGAGGGTACCATAGTAAAATAGATTTATGAATGGATTAATCTCATTTTATCCTACACAGAGGTAATTTTATCCTTAACAGAGGGTGGAACTAAAATGAATTTAACCCAAATTCTTTTCAAAGAAAAATTTCCAAAAATGTCAAAGAATTCTTTATTTTTAGTAATAATAGCTAGCACTAAAAAGTACTTTAATAATGATAACTAGTAGGGCAGCTAGATGGTGCAGTGGATAGAGCACCGGCCCTGGATTCAGGAGTACCTGAGTTCAAATCCGGCCTCAGACACTTAACACTTACTAGCTGTGTGACCCTGGGCAAGTCACTTAACCCCAATTGCCTTACTAAAAATAAATAAATAAATAAATAATGATAACTAGTATTTATGTAGCACTTCAAGGTTTGCAAGATGCTTTACAATTATGATCTCATTTAATCCTCATGACAATTCTGAAAGGAAGCTGCTATTATCTCCATTTCACAGATGAAGAACAGGTAGACATAGGTAAAGTGACTTACCTAGGATCAAATAGCTACTACTTGTCTGATGTGAAATTTGAACTCAGGTTTCCTTTCTCCAGCTAAGTTGTCCATCAGAAATCATTTATTTCTTAGCTATGCTGTGTTCATGGAAAATGCTATGTTTATACTTGGACTTTGTAAGCAGGAATAATTAAAGCTCATTGTACTTGTTTCAAAAATAAGAATCCCCCCACTTATTCACATTTTTGGAGACAGGTTTTCTACTAAAGTAAACACTAAAAACTTAGCAGTTATGTTTCAGAGGGTATAGTCTGACCCATGTTCCACCCAAACCCATTTTATAAGGAGCTGTTATACCAGGATTCAATTTTATCCCTGAGGATACTAAATCACAGACAGTATTTTGACTTATAATTCAAATTGCAGCCTTCAACGGTAGCTGGGTGTGTCTATTTGCAGGAGAGCCTCAGAACATCAGGAACAATGTTGCATATGGGAGCTGCGAGTGCTTGATGTGTTAGTATAATACAGGTGCTTCCTGTTGGTACTCCAAGTTCCCATGTGAGAACTCGAAGGACCTCTGAGAACAGGCTTAATTATATTTAACCAAGGTGCTCCACAAAAAGTCATCGACCAAAAATAACATGTCTAAGTAATATTCAAGTTGGGATCCAACCAGCAACAGCCCGGAAATTCAAAATTAAATCTGATCTCCACCCTTTCATTGCCTTATTGTGCCCAAGCTTCACCAAGGTCAGAAATTAATTGGAAATGCTACAAAACATACCGTCTGCGATATTTCAGATCAGTAAGGTCAAGAGGAAAACTTAGTTAACAGCTCATTAGACCAGCTTTCAGGGAATAATTATTCTGAATATGAAAATAAACTTTCCTCTTGATGGATGTTTCAGGGCTGAGTTGTGGTCAAATCAGTGTAAGAAATATGTAACTACTATATTAGACACTGGATATACAAAAATAAAAATGTTAGTGCCCTTGTCCTCAAGGAACTTACATTCTACTGGGGTGAATATGATGCATGGAGATATGAAAGAGGTAGAACCCATAAGACTTGGCAACTGATTGGACATTGTGGGGAGAGTCAAAGGAAATGGAAGAGTCCAAGATGATTTCAGGGTTTAGAACTTGTGTCACAAGAAGGACAGAGGTCTTCATTTCTCTCTGGGCTGTACTTTTCACTCTGGAAACCCTCTCTACAATGCCAGGTTTTCATTCTTTCCCTGCACATTTACTTTTCAGTTCCCTTTTATGTATTGTCTTCCCCCATTAGAATATGTTTTTTGATTTAACTACTCTCAGAAATACAATGATCCAAGACAATCCCAAAGGACTAATGATGAAGCATACTATCCACCTTCAGGGAAAGAACTGATAATTGACTGAACACAGACTGAAACATGCTATTTTCCACTTTCTATTTTTTCTTCTATGCAAGTTTTCTTGTAGAAAATGGCTAATATGGTAATGTTTTACATAATTGCACATGTATAACCCACATCTGATTGCTTATCCTCTGGGAGGGGGGATGGGAGGGAGAGAAGGAGGGATAGAATTTGGAACTCAAAACTTTAAATAAAAATGTTTATTATTTTTAAAAAGAATATAAGTTCCTTTAGATAGAAACTGTATTTCTTTCTGTTTTTGTATTTCCAGCATTTACAACAGAGCCTGGTAAATAGTAAATGTTAATAAATGCTTGGTGACTCAACTTCTGGACTTGACTAGGAGAATAGAGGTGTCATCAGTGGAAATAGGGAAGTTTGGAAGAGAAGATAGTTATTGGTGGAAATAATCCCAAAGTATAGATTAGATCAATAAAGTTCTTTAAGACAGAATGCTGTGGATAAAGCACTGGCCCTGGATTCAGGAAAACCTGAGTTCAAATCTGGCCTCAGACACTTGACACTTACTAGCTATGTAACCCTGGGCAAGTCACTTAACTCTCATTGCCCTGAAAAAAAAAGACAGAAGGCTATTTTTTTGGGGGGGGGGAGGGAGTTTGTGTTGTTTTTTTGTTTTGTTTTGTTTCTTTTTGCCAAATGCAGTTTTCTCTGTTAGTTTCTAGAGTGTGACAACATGAATACCTGTGGTTTCAGGGAATAGGCTTAATTCTCTAACTTCCATTAGCTTAGCTAGGATACTTGTGAGACTGATAACATAATTTATCAATAGAAACATTAGAAGTCCAATCAAAATGAATGACAGATTTTCAAAGCAAAAAGTCTATAAGGTAAGTAGTGAATGTCTGATTAAGGCAGTTTTATAGATGAGGAAACTGATGTTCAGAAAGAAGAGGTGTGACTTTCTTATGGTCACAGAAATAAAATAGGATATATAAGAATTGGTAAGCAGATAGTCTGACTCTAAGATTAGTATTTTTTACACTGCATAATTCCCTCTGAAATGAGAGAGTTTCAGTAAGGGAAAAGACAGGCTATCCCTTCCACATTATATGAGTATATTTTAGGGGAAAACCAAGCATACAATCTTCACCCCATCCCCACCTTTGGACTCTAGGTCATTCTAGTTATAGATTGTCTTACTTGAAGATTGTCAGGACCATCCAATCAAGTTCCTCTCCTTAAATTAACATTATGCATAATATAGGAGGCAGTTAAGTCAAACAGCATTTTTTAACATTTTAATTTCTCTTTTTTTTTTCAACTTTCTTTTTCAATTCTGAATTCTGAATTCTCTCCCTCCTTCACCCTTCTGTGATAACCATCCCCACTCACTGAGAAGGCAAATAATAAAAATCAATTACAAATGTGAAATCATGCAAAACACAATTTCACATTACCCATATATTTTTTAAAAGTAAGAAAAATAAAGAAAGTGAGCAAATTATACTTAGATTTGCACTCAGAGTTCACCAGTTCTCTCTCTAGAGGTAGATAGCATTCTTTCATCATGAGTGCTTCGGAATTGTTTTAGATCATTGTATTGATCAGAGTAGCCAAGTTTTTCATAGCTGATCATCATTAGAACATTGCTATTACTGCACAAAATGATCTCTCAGCTTTTTACATCAGTTCATTTAGGTCTTGCTATGTTTTCCTGAAGTGACTCCCCACATAATTTCTTATAGTTTAGTAGTACTCTATCACAATTATATGCCACAATTTGTTTAGCCATTCCAAATGGATGAGCATTTCCTTGATTTGAAATTCTTTGCTGCCACAGATAGAGATGCTATAAATATTTTTGTACATATAGGTGCTTTTCCTTTTCTCTTGATCTTTGTGGGATACAGACCTAGTAGCAGTATTGCTAGGTCAAAGGGTATGCACATAGTTCTTTGGGTATACACAGTTTTGTAGTCCAAACTGTTCTCCAAAATGGTTGGACCAGTTCACTAATACACTAGCAATTCATTAGCATGTCTATTTTCCCTCATCCCTTACAGCATTTGTCTTTTCTACTGGTATAATCTGGTACCTCAGAGTTGTTTTAATTTGCTTTTCTCTAATCAAGTGATTTAAAGCATTTTTTTCATATGATTGTAGACAGCTTTGATTTTTTCTTCTGAAATGTGCCTGTTTATATCCTTTGGTCATTTGTCAATTGGGGAAATGGCTCCTATTTTCATGAATTTGACTCAGTTCTGAATTCAGCATATATTTGAGAAATGAGTCTTTTATTGGAGAAACTTACTGAAACTTTTTTTATTACTTAATTTTCTATTGTATCTTTTAGCATAATGTAGTTTCCCTGATTATTTCTGAAATCATGATTGTGACACTTGCCTTTTTTTCTTTTGTACTTTCACTGAAGCATATTAGATTGTGATCCAGTCCTTTATTTTAACACTGTGTGTCTCTGTTTCAAATATATCTCTTATAAACAACATACTTGTTGAATTCTAGTTTCTAATCCATTCTGCTATTTGCTTCCATTTTATGGAGGGGCTCATCACATTCATATTCACAGTAATGATTACTGTGTATTTCCCTCCATCCCATTTTCTTCTATTTTTCCCTTATTTTTTTATCCTGTTCCTCCTCAAAAATAAAAAATAATAAACATTTTCTTCTAAACCACTAAACCACTGATCTACCCTCCCTTTTATAATGCCCCCTGATTTTTCTTACACCCTTCCCCTCTCATTTCCTTATCGGGTAAGTTGCATTTCTATATACAACTGAATAACTGAATGTGTGTGCATATGTGTGAAGTGTGTACATGCATACACATATGTGTATACATGTGTGTGTGCATACATAGATGCATACACACACATATATGCATATATATACCTATATATATATATGCATGCCTCCTTCTTTCTTTGAAACAATTCAGAAGACAATGAAGGTCAAGCAATGTCTTTATCACCCTGATTTCGCCTTCTCTTGTAAAAGCTCTTCCTCATATACCTCTTTTATGTAAGAAAAAATTCCCTATTCTATCTCACTCTTTCCCCTTCTCCCAGTGCAACCCTCGTTCTCACCCTTCATACTTTTTGGAGAAGTTAGAAGTATTATCTTCCCATGTAGGAATGTAAACAGTTTAATCTTTTAATATCCCTCATGATTTATTTTTCCTGTTTACCTTTTTATGCTTCTCTAGGGTCTTTTCAGCTCAGGTCTTTTCACCACGAATGCCTGAAAGTTCTCTGTTTCATTGAAGTCCCATCTTCCCCCTGAAAGATTACACTCAGTTTTTCTGGGTAGGTGATTTTTGATTGTAGTCCCAGTTCCTTTCCCCTCTGGAATATCATATCACATGCCCTCTAGTCCTTTAATGTAGATGCTGCTAAATCTTGCATTATCTTTACTGTAGCTACACAGCATTTGAATTCCTTTTTTCTAGTTGCTTGCAATATTTTCTCCTTGACCTGGGATCTCTGGAATTTGGTTATAATATTCCTGGAAGTTTTCCTTTTGGGATCTCTTTTAGAAGGCGATTGGTGTATTCTTTCAATTTCTATTTTATCTTCTGTTTCTAGAATATCAGGGCAAATTTCCCTGATAATTTCTTGGAAGATGATGTTTAAACTCTTATTTTGTTCATGGTTTTCAGGTAAACCAATGATTTTCAAATTATCTCTCTAGGAACTATTTTCCAGGTCAGCTGTTTTTACAAGGAGATATTTCATATTGCCCTCTATTTTTAAAAATTCAGTTGGATTTGCTTTACTGTGTCTTGGTTTCTCACAAAGTCACTAGCTTCCATTTGTTTAATCCTAATTCTTAGGCAATTATTTTCTTCAGAGAGCTTTTGTATCTCCTTTTCTATTTGGCTTTACAAGTTGTTGACTATTTTCTCATGGTTCTCCTGCATCACCCTCATTTCTCTTTCCATTCTTTCCTCCATCTCTCTATATCTCTAGCAGAGATCATAGCCACTTTACCCCAGACAACTGCCCAACCCCCTCACTGGTCTGTGAGCCAAGCCTCAGTAGAAGCTGCTGGTGCTGAAGACTCCGAGGCACTGGAGGCGCAGTCTATTCCTGGCTGGGTCTGGACTGCACACTAAGCTCCTCTCTCAGCCTGATCATCAGGTGATCCTGGTTGCCCTCTTTGGCTGGAAAATAGTCTCAATCTGTTCTTATGCGATTTAAGCTGCTCTGGGGGTTGTTTTATGGCATTATTTTGGAGTTAGTGGACAGGTTTATCAGGAGCTTATGGGAGTCACAGCCTCTCCTCCACCATCTTGGCTCCAAACCGCCCCCCCCCCATCTGACTCCTTTAGCATCTCTGAGCAGAGAGATCCCTAAGACGCTGCTTCTACTGCTGCTACCAATACTACTGCCATCAAGGCATGTGTGAGCTACAGACAGGACTCCACCTCAGTGCCACAGCCTTCTCCTGCCAACCTCCTCAGTTTTCTTAGGCTCGAAAAATGTCTCACCCCACCTCTTGTTGGTTCTGCCACTCAAAAAATTTGATTTAAGGTATTATTTTAATGTGGTTTAGAGAGGAATGGTGATAGAGTTTACCAAGGTGTCTGCCCCTAATTTGTGATCTTGACTTTGCAGTGTCTCAACAAGCATTTTACTAAGAACTTACTATGTGCCAGGTACCAGTTTAAGTACTGGAAAGAGTCCCTGAACTCATAGTGTTCAGTGTAGTACACTTGGTTGGTGTCAGGAAGACCTGAATTTGAATCTTGCCTTAGATTTTACTAGCTTAGTGCCCTTGTTGATAAAAGCTCTTACCTTATGGTATTCTTGTGAGGACCAAATGAAATAATATATTTAAAATATTATGTAAAACATTAAGTAACATGTAAATATTATTTATTATTTTTGGAGGCCACCAAGTGCCCTGTGATTGGACATATCATCTCACATAAGAACTACTAAAAGGAACTACTAAAAAGTGAAATGAGGGATGCCCCCTAAAATTCTACTTCATGATTTTACCTGGGCCATCCCTAATGATACAAGTATTTTTAGGAAAGAAACATTTTGCATAGTCTTAACTTTAAATAAGATCCTGGACTTCCAAACTATCTATCATGTTTCTAAACTTCTAGAAAGATAGTTGAGAAATGTTATTGGAAAGTTGTCATATCATTTCCTTCAATATTTTGCTTCATTGTGCCTTTGGTCAATTTCAGAAGGTGAATAATTCTGGAATTGTCAAGAATGTCTTGGTCATAATGCATAAATACATGTATGTGGTGTATGTCTTTTGTCTTCATCCTACATTAGCCTTGTATAGTATTCTGCTTCTAGAACTTTTAAAAATTCTATTCAGATCACACCCACTACCTTCCTTAACTCTTCATTAGCTGATATGTGATTATTTGTTTTACTATGCGAAACTTTGTTAGTTTCTTTACATACAGAAAACTGTTTATCTTTTCTCAAGCAAGGTTAAGGAAAAGGCTAAGGAGGAAGCAGCTGTGTAAGCTCAGATAATATCACTAATTTGCACTTTTCCCAGATTTTTAAAAATGTTCTATAGTTCCATCTGAAGACCAAGAATAATCAGTCCTCTGGATTCCAAAATTTCAAATCAAGGAAGGAAAAAGAAAATAAAATGATAAATATAGCTAGAGAGATAACAATGCCGTATATTTATTCTCTACTGCTCTGGACTTTCTTATTTCTTTTTTTGCCATTTACAAGAGAGCAATAGTTGAGTATATCATTCATGTATATGTGTTTGTGTGTGTGTGCATGTATGTATAGAGGATATAAATATGTATCTATATCATATATATCTATCTCACACATACACACATATATATATTTTCTTAGGCTAATTATGTGTACCTGCTATTGTACATATAAGTACATACATACACACATACATGTACATGCATTTGCACATACATATATTTGTACAAATACATAAAACATGTATATGCATGTACATATACATCTACTTTTTTTTTTACTGTACCTGGGGTTTCATTGGTGAAATGCAGATCCTTATAGCTGGACTATTAGAGAGTTGCCTAGGACTCTGAGAGGTTATATAATTTTCCTGGGTTCACTCAGGCAATATATGTCACATGCAGGACTGATCTCATCTCCTGACTCCAAAACTGGCTCTCCATCTATTTTACCATGCTGCTTCTTATATCTATCATATAAATGTGGAATAGTAAAATATACTACCAACAAGAACAGAGTTCTGGAAAGACTAAACCTTAAAAGAAAAGCTAAACCTTAATGTGTTGTTGATATGAAAGTTGTTATTGTTGAATAAATACAAGAATTTTAAAACATGTTGAAAAATATACATCTATCCAAATTGCATGATTATAAGATTTATCATTCTCTAAACATAGATACTCCACCTGATACCCTCTATGCCACCAAGGGCATTCTAGATTGGTGATCTACATAATCATGCATTTGAAAGCTTTTACTCTATGTACCAGGGAAGCTAGGTGTCATAGTGGATAGAGTACTGGGCCCAGAGTCAGGAAGATCTAGATTCAAATCTAGCCTCAGATACTTACTAGCTGTGTGACCTTAGGCAAGTCATTTAATCCTATTTGCCTCAGTTTCCTCATCTGAAAAATGATCTGGGGAAGGAAATGGCAAGCCACTCCAGTATCTCTTCCAAAAAAACTCAAAAAGTAGCACTGAAGAGCGAGCCACAACTGAACAACAACAACCCTATATATGAATAAAAGGTTAATTTTGTAAATCATAAGAAAAATCTATATCTGGAAGTGATATATTACAGTTGAAGGAAGCAAAGTTCTAAAAGTTTAAATGACTTGCACAAGAACACATAACAAGCAAGCATTAGATGCAGGATTTGGACTCATGTCCTCTAATCCTGGACTGCATTCTTGTTTCTTTTATCACACTGTCTCAAAAAAATCAAATGTAAGTCCTCAGATTCCTTATAAATTTGGGGTCTTAAGTTGGAATCTATAATTAAAAAAAAAATTTTAAGCCATTTTAGTATACAATTGGTTTTCTTCACAATCACATATATTTTGTGTTTTACATTTTAAAATATTATTCTGATATGTCCATAGGTTTTGCTAAACATCCAAAGGGGTCCATGACACCAAAAAGTTAAGAATCCCTCTTATTAAACCTAAATCATAGGACCTCTTATTCTGATCCTAATTAGAACACAATTAAAATCCACTGCTTCCTAAACATTCTAGGGTTCCACTTAGCAAACTTAGCAATGTTTATGCTGGTGTCTCATCTGAGATTTACCTTCCATTTTACATGTACACATTTGACCTCCATGGGTATTGTCTTCATTCCGTTCTTAAAGCATTTTTTTGAGGAACACTCAGAGGTCTGATCCTGTTGCTAAGCACATGGATTTATTATTCAGTCACTGGTTCTATTGGCCTTTCAGTTCTCAATCTTTCCTTATTAAAGTAAGATCAACTGCCTGCTATGCTTCCAAACCCAAGACAAATACATAGTATCTACTCTATGGAAATTGACAGAGCCCTCCCCATTTTACGCCAAGAGTTATACAAGTACAATTCTGTATTCCCATTTTGAGGCACAAAGAAAGAGTCAGAGCCCACCCTGAACGTGACCTGCTGCACAAAATAGCTTTTGTTAGGAACCTTAACAGCCCTTCTGATTTTCTCAAATCACCAAGTGACAGAATTTCTTTTCCCACATGAATAATTTACAAGTCACCTAATTAATTTTTAATAAGTTAAACAGTTGTTAAAATTAGTTACTGGCCTTTAGAAAGACAAAAAATAATTTTTTCCAAGTCCATCTGAAATATATTCTTCTTTCCACCAGATGTTGGACATAGTATGCCTATTTGCGTTCTGGTTTTGACCTTACATTGAACAGAGGCCTTACCATTAAGAGCCTATTGTAGAGTCAACTATTTGGCCAGACAAAAGTATTACATTATGTGCACAGTTTTGAGACTGCCTAAGGGAAAATTCTATACCACAGGATAAATCATTGACCTTTTTCCTCTGTCTGTAAGGCACCCCTCTTCCAAAGCCATTTTATAGAGTACTCGACAAGGACTGATAGTTTTAGGTTGTTCATACACTGTAGCTGTTATTATATAAAAATGGCAGTTATGGGGAGATTGACAATGATTCTGAAAGGAGAAGAAAGATAAAGCAAATCATAGCATATTTTCTTCTGCGAACACATGATCCACAGCTCTCAGATCATGAATAAACTACCTGATGCTCACTCTGGACTAATTAGGAGACTTAAGCAATTAATTTTGCACTATGACAGATGATAAGTTTGAAATAGTTCCATAGGCTGGCTGATGATTATTAGCTATGAAATGCCTCATATCACACACTGAATTATATACCATTAAGCATAGGTACCATCTGAGTTCAGTTGTAGACCAAAAGCTGAAAAAGTCCTACATTCAAATATACTACCTTCCCTTGGTTCAGTTCCTCTCAACCACATTGCAAGGGAAGGGGAAAATTTTAAATAAATGGTAGCCTTATTACCAAGAGAGTCCCTGGCACATGTAACTTTAGAGATAATTTATTCTATCTCTTTGTCTAATAGAAGGCAGTTAGGTTGTACAGTGGATAGAGAGCTGGTATTGGAGTCAGCAAGACCCAAGCATAAATTCAGCCTCAGTCAAGAGTCAAATTTAGACTTGGACAAGTCACTAAATCTTTGCCTGACTTAGTTTCCTCATCTATAAAATTGGGATAATAGTAGTACATACCTCCCAAGGTTGTTGTGAGGTTCAAATGAGATATTCCAAATCTTAAAGCACTATATAAACGCTAGCTATTATTATTATTTAGAAAATCCCTACAATACCCCTTGAAAAGTAACCATCTAACCATGAAGATATTTGGTGATGGAGAATTTCACCTTGCAGGGCAGCGTATTCCACTTGGGATACCGCAAAATGCTGATGATGATGATAACAAACATTAAAATAGCACTTTAAAGACCACCAAATGCTTTACATACATTATCCCATTTAAGCCTCACAACAACCCTAGGAGGTAGGTACTATGTATATCATACATTTATGTGTATATGCATGTATATTATACATTTATGTGTATATGCATGTATATATGTATGTATGTATGTATGTAAGCTGAGGCACAGAAGTTCAACTACTTGGAATATGTTAATAACAAAGGCAAGCTATAAAGCAAGGTCTTTCTGACTTTATGTCTAGAATTCTATCCACTAAGTGGTAATGAGTCAAAATTTGCCTCCTTGAGTTAACACAAATAAGACCATTCCCCAATGTATAATTAGTGAAAAGATGTAAATAAATAGTTCTCAAAAGAACAATTGTAGACTATTTGTAACCATATGAAAGATTGCTCCAAATCATTAATAATAAGAGAAATTAAAGTAAAAACATATCTAAGGTTTCACCAGCACATTGCCAAAGATGCCAAAATATATAGTCTATATTGGAGGGGTTGAAGGAAATTAGGTACACTAATAAATTATTGTTGGAACTATATATTCTTTCATCCATTCTGTAAAGCAACTTGGAAATATGCTAAGAAGTTGATGAAAATGTTTATACTTTTTTGACCCAGAGATCTCACTGCCAGGAATATATACCATGATGGTTAAAGATAGACACTGGGAAATGTTTCAACCAATTGTGGTCCATGAATGTGATGACAGTTAGTGTACCATAAGAAATTATCATTATGAAGTCAGAAAACAATTATATGATGTGGAATGCAGTAACAAGAACCAGGGGGGAAAACAAACTTTAATGACAAGTGTAAAGAATACAACAACAAAATCTGTTACTTATAATTGTAATGAGGAGTTAGCCACATGTGCAGACATTCATTAATTTGCTAAGATGGTGTCATTCTTGTGGAAGACAATAGGGAGCTGCTTTCAGCAGACCTGAAGACCTGGAGCATGTTCATAATTAAGAGCACCTGCTGGGGCTTCTGTGGCATGAGCATCCTAGGGAGGATATGATACCTTCGCTAACACCATGCAGTGAGGGGACAGTATCTTAAGGTTTCCTTCTTCCCCCTCATCCATGCAGTCACCCAGTAAACAGGCCTAGTTTTTTGGATGATTCTATCTTAGCAGACTATGTTGCCTGAACATGTGTCAGACCTGCTTCCCCTATTACATAGTGACCAAGAATTACCTCAGGGAAAAAGAGGAGAAAATGCCCCTCATTCCCATCATTGTAGAAATAGAGGACTATAGCTGTGGAATATTGTATATATTATCAGGTGATAATGAGTTGGTGTCTTGCTAACTCTATTTCTTTTGTTCTTTCTTTTAAAAAAAATTAAAAGGGAGTAAATAGTTAGGAAACCTTACTCAAGTAAAGGACTATGAAAATTAGACTAACTAGATCAAAGTAATGATCAAATTAATGGAATGGCAAGAAATATTAGGCCAAATCAAAAGAATGAAAAAATAGAAGTAAAATGCACAATATTTAATATCCAAAACACCTTTTCCGGGAAACAGGTCAAGGAAAGATAATTTAAGAGTCATTAGATTAGCTGAAAACCACAATAAAAAACAAGTTTAGATTACCAAACACACACACACACACACACACATGCACAAACCCAGACACTATGTTTCAAGAAATAATCTATGGAACTTACCAGATTTATTAAAATCAGAGGCCAAAATAAAGGTAGAAAGAAAGCTCTGACCACTGAAAGAAAGAAAGAAGGGAAGAGAGGAGGGAAGGGAATAGGGAAAGGATGAGAAAAAGGGGATAAAGGAAGGGAAGAGAAAAGAAGGAAGGAAGGAAGGAAGGAGGGGTAACAGTATAAGTAATGTTATAGCAAAATCTAGAGCTTTCACATCAAAGAAAAATACCTTTAAACACCACAGTCAGAATCATACAAGAGCTGGAAACCACTACTAGAAATTAGAAGAGATTTTGAAATAAAATATTCCCAAAGGAATACAATATAAGTCCACAATTAAGGATTACTTATTCTGTAAAATTGAACAAAACCCTACAGGGAGGAAAAATGGACCTTTATTAGAATAGCATTCCTGATTCAAAGACCAAAGCTGAGCAGGAACTTTGAAAAATAAATATAACAGTCAAGAAAAAACTTAAAAAGGTACATTAATTTGATCAACTGGATGGAGCTACATGATGAGGTAATGCTAATATTCTAATAGGGGGAGAAGAAACAAATGTCCCTTTAGAACCAAAATATTTTCAAGAGGTATTCATGGAATTAAATTTAAATAAAAAATAAAAGAGGACCTAAAGGGTAACATTCTGAAGTTTTAGGGAGGTAAAAGAGGAGGGAAGAGAAAAGGAATAATATACTAGTATAGAAAGGAGGAAGAAGAAATAGAATAGGCTTTTTCCTCACAATTGGTTTGCAGTGGAAGAAAGGCATACACATATGGAGGAAGAGGTGGAAGGAGTGCATCGAACCTCTCTTATTTGAAACAGAAAAAGAGAGTTGAATACACACAGAAAACCATTTTGGTGATTGCATGAAGGACGGACTGTGTGCAGGAGTGAGGTGAAAGCTGATGCAGGAAGACCAATTAGAAGGTTGTTGTAACAGTTCATATGAAAGGGGTGGTACAATAGTGTGGAATAAGACAAACATTTGAAGACATGATCAATGATTTACTTAACTGCATTTATTTGGGTTTTTTTGGTTTTTTTTTTTTTTAGTGAGGCAATTGGGTTTAAGTGACTTTCCCAGGGTCACACAGCTAGTAAGTGTTAAGTATCTGAGGCCAGACACTTATGTAAATTATGTAAATGTAAGTTATGTAAATTCTCAGAGGTATGTTTTATTCACTCTATAGTTCACTGCCACCCAGCAGGTATAATCAGATATTGCCTTGTTGGTTACACCAGCAGTATTCTCGTTCATCCTCCTAAAGTTCTACATAGCTCCCAGTAGGTGTTATCAACCATTGTCCCACATTACAAGTTTTTTTTCCAGTTTACTAAAGGGACCATTATCTTTCTGTTTTGCAAGACCAAACCCACTGGAAAGGACAAAATGTTCTCCTTGGGTGTAGTAAATTCCTCTCACTTAACCTATTCCCTTTTGTTACCACTCCCAACAACATCTGTCTTCAGAAAAACTTGACTGGCAAGTAGACTGCTATTCCTTTACAACTTCAAGTGTCCCCACTACCCAAATTCAGATTAACATATGGTAACCATATATTTTTTTCAAAGTACCACAGATTTAGGGTTGGAAGGGATCTTAGAGATCATCCAGACCTTTTCTCTCATTGTAGAGATGAAGAAACAGACCCTTGCCCAAAGTCACACAAGTAGCAAGTAGAATAATCAGGATTAAACTCAAATATTTTCTCCCTTTGATACCCTGGGCATTATTCAAATCACCCAGGGGAGTCAACAATCCCTGTTCCTTATTCAACTGCATGTAAGGCAGAATGAGGTTTGAGGGTGGATATGGAAAGGGAAGCTCTGCTCCTGCTCAGTCATCTGAAAAGCACATTCTCAGGGTATATCATTCTTTTTGATAGAAGTGAAAAATGGGGAAATAATGGCAATGGCTATGGTTAGTAGTGACTACATTGATAGGGGCTAAACAAGCTTAATTTTTTAATCACCATTTCATACACCTGGAAAGGTAATTTTATTACTTTCCTAATGTAACATAAAGTACCATTCAATAATCCCTAAATGGCACTCTGTGTTGCATTAGGAAAGTAATAAACTCTAGAGATGAATTGGACAGTTATGCGGTACAATGGACAGAATGCTGGGCATGGAGTCAGAAAGACTCATCTTCCTAAGTTTAAATCTGACCCCAGACACTTACTAGCCATGTGACCCTGAGCAAGTCATTTAATCCTATTTGTCTCAATTCCTCATCTGTAAAATGAGCTGGAGAAGGAAATGGAAGCATCTGTGCCAAGAAAACCCCAAATAAGGTCATTAAGAGCTGGATATGAATGAAAAACCATTGAATGATAACACCAAAGGGATGACTTCTTTAAATTATATCCCAGTGCCCTAGCTTAGCATTTCAGCCCTCATGAATGAGCGATTTTATTCCACATAACATACAGAAACCAATAGAACACAACAAAAAGGGTTCCTTCAGGTTTCTGCACATAGATTATGTCCTTATTCTAGCAGAGAAAAGCCTATGACCATCCTCGCTAAAGAAAGCCAGGAGAAATATTTACTAAGGTATTGTATTTCATTCCAATACAAAGTTCAAGTACATAGATTATTTTCATTTCCAAATGACTTGCTTGTATTTGAAGCATTGCCTTTGTTCTGGATTCAATCCAAATAGTTTCAATATTTAAAATAGGTAATTCTGGAGATGTCTAAACTGCAAATATGTAACCCAAGAACTCTTCACTGGAAAAATCACAACTTCAGATGAAGAATGTAGAAGAGTAAGCCAACTATATTATATGGGCTTGGCTCTACAATGCACATAGAGATACTGTCTTTCTGATTCCTAACAAAGATAAGGACTAAGAAGATATCTCAAACAACTGGATTATTAAATTTTAAAAACTAAAATAGATATAGGAAGAAAGCAAGCATTTATTAAGCATTTCCTATATGCCAGGTGCTACATTAATGCTTTACAAACATCATTTCATTTTATCCTCCCAACAACCCTGCAAGGTAGGTGATGTTATGATCCTGATTTCACAGTTGAGGGAACTGAAGACGACAAAGGTTAAGTGAATTGCCCAGGGTAGCACAGCTAGTAAATGTCTAAAGCCATATTTGATCTCAGCTCTTTCTGACTCCAGGTCCACTGTGCTAGCCATTTTACCACACAGTTGCTCTTATGTATACTTATTTGTATCACACTTAATTGTGAACATATCATTTCCCTTTTCCTAACTTCTCCTTAATTTCATCACATTTATTATGGAGGTCAGTACTGTCATTTGTATTCCCAGCCTATGGAATAGGATCTTGCATATTTTTAAATTAATGATTCAAATGGTTTTGAATAAAGGATTATTAAATTGAATATGGAAACTTATTTGAAGGAATCTATGTTGATAATGATATGGAAACTCCTAATGATTCAGGGGAAGGGAAACAAGAGAAATAAGCATTTATATAGCACCTACTATGTGCCATGGACTATGCTAAGTGATTTTTATTAAGGATAATTTGATGCTGGAAACAACACCATGAAGAGGGTGTTATTATTATCTCTATTCTTCAGTTGAGGAAACTGAGGCAAATAGAGGTTAAGTGACTTGTGAAGGGTCAGATAATAATCGTTTGTGGCCAGAATTGAACTTGGTTCTTCCTAACTACAGGCCCAGTGTTCAATTATGAGCACCATTAATTGTGCCACCAGTTGCCTCAATTCAATTTCAGATAGTTATTCATTTATGCTGTCCATCCTGTGCCACTCTTGTCTATATGGTTCCCATAAATCCTCCTTAGGAGATCCATATGTGTCTTTGAAGGTTGGAATGCTACCTCTTCTTCTCTTGACATTATGTAGTGTGGTAAAAAATGGAAGTTTTAGTTGAATCATTTGAGAGTTGAATGCATGCTACTGAAGCTGCTTTTGAAGGACTGCCCTTGCTCTTTTGGGGAGGAGACCGCAACAAAAGGCCGTGCACCTGCTGCTGTCCGGAGAGCGTGGCCAAGCACACCGTACTTCCAGTACGCCAACTTAAAATTTAGAGTAGGAATGGAAGTTCGCTCTCTGGCTCACACACTCTGGCTTCTCAGCTTAGTGGTGACGGCCCACACTTTGGTGTTTGGCTCTGGTTCTCAGCCTGGCAGGCAGTTTAGGATTTGGTGAGTTTTATAAAAGAATACAGACTAAGCTTAGATCTAAGATTATTCATTTGTATTTCGACTTTCCTATTTCCCTAATCGTTATCACCTGTTTGTTGTCTAATTAATCCCCAAACAATAAAAACTAATCCCTCACTGATTAAAGCTCAGAGGCTTCCTTTTCTTAGTGGTCTGGGAGATATATAAAGGAAAAGTTAAAGGGGGAGTTTAATGCTTGTATATCCAATTTTAAATCTCATAGTAGATAACCAAGAAGTTCATGATGGTAGCAAATGCCTCCTTCTTGCCAAATATTCAGTCCATTTTCTTTCTAATCATATATCTCTAATGACATTCTTTAGGTCATTTCTACTGTCTATTTCATTCTTCAATAATGTATTATAAGGTCACATTTACAATGTGTCACTCCATTGTCCACTCGGAAACTCTTAACTTTAATTTTTTTGGAGAACATGGGATTCAATACCTTGCAGCCAATACAACCCCAAAGCTATCTAGTCATCCCCTATGTTTCAGGGAGAAATTTAGGGTTGTTAAAGGCAGTTTTTCCAAAGGTAATCCAACCCACTCTCTTCCTCCTATTCAAGTTTGAGCCTAGTTCATTTTGCACATTCAGTGTCCAAAGATATATGGATGCAGAGATGAGCCCTTTGTCTTGTCCATTTAACATCTTGTAATAGTTTTTTTTTGTTTTTTTGTTTTTTGCGGGGCAATGGGGGTTAAGTGACTTGCCCAGGGTCACACAGCTAGTAAGTGTCAAGTGTCTGAGGCCGGATTTGAACTCAGGTACTCCTGAATCTAGGGCTGGTGCTCTATCCACTGTGCCACTTAGCTGCCCCATGTCATAGTTTTTTGAGAGAGAGAGAGGAGGAAAGTCTGCTGAAGACTAAAGTTGAAATGCTAGCACAAGGCAGAAACAAAAACAATTCAGCAGAGGGTATGAGCAAAACAGGAGAAGTGTGACATGGTATCCAAAAAGGAGTAGTATAGATGCGACAATATGCAGAGAGAACAAGAACAGCAAAGAGGGGTGCAGTGTATTGAAATCACCAGAACACACTGTCAACCCTGAACCATCAAAGAAACAACTTTTTCTTCTATTCATATTGGCAGGCCAAAAATGTTTCCTTTGTGTGCCTCACTTCTCCATCCAACATAGGCTTTATTTTTTTTTAATTTAATTTAATTTTATTTTATTTTATTTTTGCGGGGCAATAAGGGATAAGTGATTTGCCCAGGGTCACACAGCTAGTATATGTCAAGTGTCTGAGACCACATTTGAACTCAGGTCCTCTTGAATCCAGGGCTCGTACTTTATCCACTGCACCACCTAGCTGCCCCCCAACATAGGCTTTATGCATATCCACTTTTGCCAGTGATCATGTGCATATCCGTTGGAGAGTGAATACCCTATTGTCATTGTTCTTCTATAATATTTCATCAAATATTTTTGATTTGAACTGATTGGGTCCTCTGTTTAATCAGTAAAAATAATATAATCAATAGGAGTTTGGGAGTCTTGGCTTTGAGTGGATGAAGAAGACTCAAAGAATGCCTTGAAACCTGGCATAATATTTCTAGGTGGACTTACATGTGATAGGAGTACAAAGTCACAGGTGAACCCTACCTAAAATAGAAGCTGGTGGGTCCTTCTTTCTCTTCAGTGGGCCTCTTCCATCATATATACTAGGAAGTTGTGAACGGGCCTCTTCATTAGGAATAGATTTTCAGGGGCAGCTAGGTGGTTCAGTGGATAAAGCACCAGACCTGGATTCAGAAGAACCTGAGTTAAAATCCAGCCTCAGACACTTGACACTTACTAGCTTTGTGACCTGGGCAAGTCACTTAACCCTCATTGCCTCCCCCCACCCCCCAAAAAAAAAAAAGATTTTCACTTATACATTGTACCGCAAAAACAATGCTTATGGACATGGAAAACCTGTTTAGAACTTTCTTCATCAAAACTCTTCATTAGTTAACAAAGCAATTAAATATCCTCTTTTTTAAATGAACAATCTCAACTTACTTAGCCTTTCATGAAATGAATCACCTCCCCCATTTCTCTACTCACTTTTGTCTGTCTTTTCTGGACAAGGTTTTTCTGAACCCTGTGAGAAAGTTGCCAAAGTGTATATATGAAAGTTATTCTAGGGACAGGTAGATAAGGAGACATCAACAGGTAGGTATAGCCAAGAATCCAAGGACTTTACATATGTTGTATCCTACTAATCATTTACCTTCTAGCTCTGCCTTCTAGCATTGCCGGTGAACTTGAACTATGACATTTGCTGTAGATGTTTTATTAATGTCATGATTCTAAGATCTACTAAAATTAGTATGAGTCAAATTTCCTCTGTCCTTGATCTTGCCCTAGTGACCTCTCTTGGATCTCACTTCCTGTTTGCTGTTCCTGGTATCCTTCATATCCTGATTTGTGTTTCTGACCTTAGTGTAATAATCTGAATCTGACTTCTGAATATCCCCTTTTTTTGGTCATGTTGTTAGGCATTCTTGGTGTTGGGCTATGTCCCAACTCTGATTAATTATTCCATCAGATCCCAAGTTTCTTCCAACAGAATTGAATATAGTACTCTCCTTAAGACCTGCCACTTAGACTGTAGCGGAAGGTAATTTCCAGGTTCTTCCTTGTCACATGAAGTTTGATATATCCCAGTAATTGGTTGGAATTTTTAAAATAAGAGGTTGACTCTTTTGGGCTTGATTTCTAAGCCTTTTTCTGCTGCGTTTGTACCAAATTAGTTGTTTTGTTTATTGTGTTTCTAAGCTGTTGACTTTGTATTGCTGAATACCACTTTTTACTAGTTCTTACTGAATTTCATCCTATTTAGTTAGACTACTGACCAACTCAATTAAGGTCAGACTGAATTTTATTTTTGTCTTCTAGAAAATTATCTCTCCCACTTAGTTTAGTATCATATGCAAATTTGATGAGCAAATTATCAATTATGTTCTTTATTAGCTTTATTCATAGAAATTACTATAAGATAGATGAGTATGACTTTCTACATATTGGTGATGAACAATTATGTTAAATATTTCATATATTTGAAAATGAGGGTGAGGGAATTTTCCAAAATCAAGCACCTTTCCAGCCATAAAATTCTCCCCACAGAAGGACCTTCTATATTGTAGAAGATATGCAAAATTAGATTAAACAAAGTACAATAAATAGTTTTGATTAAGAAAAAATAGGATCCTAATTCTTTCAATTCCTTCCTGTGCTACCTCATGGAAATTACTTTTTTTTTTCTTTGTATCTCTCTTTCCTCATTGGTAAAATGGTGGAGGGGAGTTGAGGAGATGACATTTAACCTCCTTTCCAACTTTAAATCAACAGTTTGATGATTCTATGATATTACCCAAAGGATAGAATTTTTTCCTGACCTTTGATTTTCATGGTATAGGGAGCTGCTAGGGAGGTAACATCCCATTACCAATGCATATGAGCAATAGTCCCCTAATTTACAGGGCAAGCAGTCTTAGAGAGCTGTCTGGTACACTGAGAGGTAATGTGCTCAGGGTTCTAGAGCCAGTAAGCATCAGAGATATGAACTGAGTTCAAATTTTTCTGACTTCCAAGTCAGCTCTCTACTATACAATGCTCCTTCTCCTAAAGGATATTTCTTTGACAAAATAGGATCTTTTCTATCTATAAATCCTATAGATTCTGTGTATGAAGGAATAATAGAATAAGTCTATGTGAAAGTGTGATGGTCCTTAATTCTTTCCATCTAATAAATTCATCAAAAAATAATTTTTTTCATTCAAGTGATTTAGCATTCCAAACCCCAAAATAAGCTTTTAAAACATTACTTTAGCTTCCACATTTAAAGAGAAATTTGATGAAATATTGTAGCTGTGAGTGTTCTGCATAAATCCCACTTGAAAATTTATATAACAAGAGCAGAAAGTATCTCCATCCCTTTCAGAATGATTGTCATCCCTTTGATAAGAAAACAAGAAGCCAAACTGCATGCTGGGATTTTGTGTCTTGAAAACAGTCCATGTTTTCATCCAAAGAGTCATCTGAAAAGAAGCATCGACAGCTGCAGACCCTGTTCTGTGACTCAGAAGAGCCTTCAACAGAATAAGTTATGAGGCTGCAGTCTGCACTCCATGGGGTAATGGCTGATCTTTGACCCTTCCTGACAGCCAGAGCTCTTGTCATCCTGCTGTCCAACAAGTCAAATTAGGCTATAATTACTCTGCCGACAACAGTATGCAATTAAATATCCCAGTCTCAGAATCTGGCAGGAGGGAGAGGGTTGTGGCAGGGAGAATATAAGGAGGAGTCAAAGAGTCACAAGACAAACCTCTTTTTGATCGTTTTCACTAAGGGATGGTTGTGATATTAGCTTCCTGAAAAGTGGAAAAAGTCATACCATACTGACCCAAGAAAAGTTGAATGCCTAGCAACTATCATTCCATTCAAACCATCATGAAGACATTACTTAATGCAAACTTCAGTGGCCTTAATAAATTCAAAGGATATTAGACTGACCCAGTTAGTAAAATAAAGGCTTACTGTGGTGTCCCACAAATTCCTCACCAGCATCCCACGACCCCTTTACAAGGCATGATTGCTCTAACTCCTTTTCCACCAGACAAAGGAGATCCACAGAGATTCTATTTTTTTTTATATGCTTTGCTACTGTTCCTTCATTTTCTGACTTTAATGATATAAAATTCAAAATTCATGCTGGAACTCTTCAGGACAAATCAAAATTGTTTCAAGTATATTTTATTTCTTATATATGATGTTTTGGAGATCCAGGTATTTATTTAAGGGTTGATCACTATTTTGGAAGGTGGGAACAAGATGTGTGGTTTCACTGGTGTAGGGAGACTCTCAGTATGGTGAATACGATCCACCAATGAAGGACAGAAACTTCTCTGTGACTAGGTTTTCATGTGGTTATTTCTATATCAGCAAAATTAAATAGTCTTGGCAGTCGAATGTAATAACATATGTAAAGCACTTTATAAACCTTAAAGTGCTATGTAAATGTTTATTATTATAGTAGTAGAACTAAGGAAATAGGGTACAGTAGGAAAAGCAGTGAATTTGGAATCCTGGCTCTTCCAAATACTACCCTGTAACCTTGAGGAAGTCCATTCACCTTCTTTTGCCTTGATTTCTTCATCTATAAGATGAGGGGAGTGGAATAGATGACCTAAAAGGTCCCTTAAAGCTTTAAAACTATGGTCCTATAGTTGTGCCTTCTGGTGAAACAATATACAAGATGGTTTCTTTCTTTGGTACCTCAAATAAAGGAGGGTATTACACTTGAGAAACTGATGAAGACATGAGAAGGGAAGAAAGGCAGCAAGGATATGTTCTGATTCTAGTCACAAGGATACCACTGGTGATCCAGGGGGGCAAGACACATATATAATCCAATGATTTGAGGATGGGTGTGGAGGTGGAGGGGAGGAAGCTGTAGGAGGTGGGAAGAATTCAGGAATGAAGGGAAATTATCTTCAGGTGATGGCAGGAGAAGAAAGGGAACCTGCTGATCCTATAAGAGGGTGTTGGAGGAGGCTAAAAGGGTTAACAGATAACCTATCAATAGTAGCTATCTAAAGGGTTAACAGATATCCTATCAATTGTAGCTATCAAAAGTACCTAAGAGGGTTAACAGAAAAACTAAGGTTTGCATTCTTACAGTAACCAAGAGGGTTTGAGTCCCTATTGACTCTTACTATCAACAGAGACAGTAACTAGGGACCATTAACCATTAATAGCCATAAATATTACTCAATGACAGGATACCTAGAAACCAGATCTTAAGTAAAGAGATATCAAAAACACAGACACCCTCTGGGTCTGACAGGTTTAACCATGTCTTTAGGAACATGCACAGAGAAGGCCAAATGTGTCCTTAGGTTTACCTTATGACCTGTAAACCCCAAAAACACACCTCCAAGGAAAAAGGTAGCCTCCTCGAAGGTTGTTTTAGGACCCCAGGAAGTCCAAATTAGGATAAGAACTCCCATGATCCTCCTTAAGAAGGAAATTAAGATAATGAGGAGATAACCTACTTTTTTCTCACTATAAATATAACCATTTTCATTCCCCTATTCCAGACACTTTTTCTCCTTGGTTTCTCCCTGTGGTCAGAACAGTATTTTAATAAAACTTGGGAAATGGAGTCACTGAATCTTGTAATTCTTTGGGATGCCTCACAATCAAATTTATCAATCACCCCCCCCCCTTCCCGCCTTCAGTGGGACCCTGATAACCTAGCATTTAGGTAAAGGAGATTGCTTTCTGCTATTCCTCACAGTTCAGTGTCGGCTGATTTGTCCAATAAAACAAGGCATTGTCCATGAAAAAGAGTGCATGGTACTTTATACTGAAGGGCTAGGTCTCCTTCAGGTGTATATGAGTGGTTTCCCCACTTCTTATGTTAGAGAAAGTTACAGACGGGCACTAATTAGCCAAGAAGCTGGAAGTTTTCAGCAAGGAAGATACCAGAATTGGAGAAGGTGGTAAGAGTATTTGTTTTGGAGAAAAGAGCAAGAGATCAACTAACAATCAATAAAATGTATTAAACACTGCACTAAGTGCTAGGGATACAAAAGGAGGCAAAAGACAGTTCCTGCCCTCAAGGATGCAGAACCTAGTGGGGGAGACAACAGGTAAACAAATATATACAAACAGGCTATATACAGGATGAATAGAACATAATTAAGAGGGAAGGCACTAGACTTAAGGAGTATTGGGAAAAGTTTCGGGTAGAAGCTGGAATTTTAGTTGGGACTTCAAGGAAACTGAGACAACAGCAGGTAGAGTGGAGAAGGGGAGACATTCCAAGAAAGGGAACAGCCAGAGAAAATCAGAGGTAGGGTACCAGGTATGTGTTGGGGGACATGTTTCCAGCAAGACAGAGAAAATCAGAGGTAGGGTACCAGGTATGTGTTGGGGGACATGGCTTTCCACAAGAAAAATGCAGCGCTTAGGGACAGAAAAACCCAATTTTTCTGCACTATCACAGTTGAGAGTTGTAAGATAAACAATTGTCAGAATCAGCCGGAAATGTACTGGCATTTTGCTACCTTTGATTGAGTTAGCTAATATAGAAGGCTTAATTAGTAGCTTTATTGCATAAATTAGGATCATAGAATCTTAAACTTGGAAGTGACTTTAGATATGTAAAGAAATAATTAGTAATAATGGATTTCTTGGGGGGACCCAGAGATTGTTTAGTTGCTCTCTTCCCCTCACCCCAGAAAGCCCCTGCCTAGGATGAGCCCCAGGTGAACAAAAGGAACATGGATCGATTCTCTTGTTTAGCTGATTGAAAGATTTATGGGATTATATCACACCTAGACTTTGTCCTCTGCCCTTCAAGGGGAGTCTTTTGTACACTTTCCCCTTGTCATCTGGAGAGCTCATTTTAATTTTTACCACCCTCAAGTCATGTCAACCAATGGAATTGAATGATGCTAACCAATTAGCTTTGATCAATGTACTTGCCTCCATCAAAAGAGGAAAAAAGCCTTGACCACACAACCATCACCATCTTGGCTCTGTCTTGGCTCACCCTCTTGACTGGGAATGCTGTCTCATGGTGTATGCTCTCCCTCTTAGATCTTAGATCTTGAGACCATGTGCTGTCTCTCTAGGAGATAAAATGGGTCTGGGGCTTTTCTCCTGCCGGTGCTAACTGCCATGTGGTCAATTTTTTACTGGCATCTATGATATTAATTACTAATAAATGCTTACTACAAAGTTTTTTTTAAAAAAATCAATGGGAAAAATTTGCCTTTTTTTTCTTTTTCTTTTCTTTTTTTTACATATGACTTGGGGAAAATTCTAAATAAAAAACAAATTAAACTACGAAAAATAAAATATAATAAAGTTTTGAGTTCCAAATTCTATCCCTCCATTCCTCCCTGAGGCAGTAAGCAATCAGATATAGATTACGCATACGCAGTTATGTAAAACATTTCCATATTAGCCATTTTGTATAAGAAGATTCAAATAAAAGGAAAAAAATGAACAAAAAATAAATGCTTACTGACAAAATGGGTGCAATAGCTATTAATATATAAGTAGGAATAATTTTAGAAAGTACAGTTTAGCAACAAACAATTTTAAAAAACACAGTACTAAAAGTATGTATCATGTACTAAACTTCGCCAATCTCTTTTCTCTTATGTGGTTTAGAGATTTTCTTATTGAGTAGTTCTTTTGTTGTAGCTATCCAGCTGTAGCTAATTTTGAGGAAGCTGAAAATCAGAGCTATCCTCATGTGACCAAGTATAAAAAACATTCAATGCTCTCAAAGAAACTGATGGCTACACATTTTGTGACCTCAAATTGAAACTGGGATCCTCTCTCTTTTCCTACTATTGAACACATCAGCTCCTCAGACTTGGGTTCTGATTTAGAGATCCCTTTCATCCCCTGGGACCTTGGGTCTGTACTGAATTTTCCATGCAGCCAAGTCCAGGTCCACGTAACCAATCAAAAGCTTCTATTCCTTCCCTGTTAAGGAAACTCCTTAGTTCAGCCTTTCTTTCCCATTTTTTACTGAAAGGACCATGAAAGATCCTCAGTTCTAGCCCACAGCTAGTTTCAACCCAGGCCCCAGCCCTCAAAGAAACAGTACAGCCTTGCAGTATTCCAAATAATTCCCTTACCTCTAGCTACAGGGGACCTAACCTCTTGACTAACACTCACAGGCAAAACCAGGTTTAGAATACCATACTTAAGCATGAGCTAGGGTAAACAATAAATGAAAATGTGACTCTTTGGGGCACTTAAACCCATCTGTACATTTTTGAAAGAGGGAACATTTTTTATGATTATGTAAAACATTACCATGTTAGTCATTTTGTAAAAGAAAAGTTGAATAAAAGAAAAAAGTAAAAGAAAGGGGAAAATAGCATGCTTCAGTCTGTGTTCCATCAATATCAGTTCTTTCTTTGGAGCTGGATAGTATGTTTCATCAATAGTCCTTTGGGATTGTCTTGGATCATTGTATTGTTGAGAATAGCTGAGTCATTCACAGTTCTCCACCAAACAAAATTTCTGTCTGTACACAGCATTCTCTTAGTTCTGCTCACTTCACTATAATTCAGTTCATACAAGTAAGAAGGAGCATTTATCAGCTCACCGAGAGCCATGAGATACTTTCCATCTGGTCCAATGATGTCTTTGGGTTCCATCTTCAGATGAATCTATATATGGATGACTGTCCTCCATGATTATAACATAATAGCCTTTCTGGTCTATTGAGGGAAAAAGCCTCCAGCTTCTATGCCATACCTTTAACATGTTAAGTGACCACACCACTACTATGTGATTTTGAAGACATTCTATAGTCACTCTAGAATCACAGAAGCACCGAGTTTGAGTGGTAGAAAGGACCTCAAACATTCATCTTGTCAATTTGTGGCCAAATCTATACATGAAAGGAATACTCACTATAACATAACAGACTATAATAGGTAGGAATATCAACATACCCCCTTTCAAACCTTGGTAATAGTAGCAAACAGAAAAAGAAGAGCTGAAATAGAGTTTTAGGAAAGTTAAATATGATTATGCATGTTGATTATGGAATGGTAATAGAAAGGAATAGACATATTTCTTAGCTGTGCACGGAATCTTTATAGAAATTAGTTATGTGCCAGGGCATAAAAACCTTACAAATAAACACAGAGAAGAAATCTTAAATATATTATTCACTTATCAAAATGAAATAAAAACCACAAACCATCAAGAATATTTAAAGAAATTATTCAGAATTAAGTGAAACTAATTTAATTCCAAAGAACTGGTGAATTATCACCTCTATTATTTAATATTGTATTAGAAATGTTAGCTATACTAAGAGAAGAAAACAATTAAAGGAATTAGAATAGGTAATGAGGAAACAAAACAATCACTCTTTGCATATGATATGATGTTATACTTAGAAAATCCTAGAGAATCAACTTGAAATTATTAACAACATTAACAAAGTTGCAGGATACAAAATAAACCCACATAGATCATCAGCATTTCTATGTATTACCAATAAAGTTAAGCAACAACAGATAGAAAGAGAAATTCCATTTCAAAGAACTTTCATTAATATAAAATACTTGGGAGTCTACCTCCCAAGACAAGCACAGCAATGATATGACCAGAACTACAAAACACTTTTCACAGAAATAAAGTCAGATCTAAACAATTGGAAAAATATTAATTGCTCATGGGTAGGTCAATCCAATATAATAAAAATGACAATCCTACCTAAGTTAATTTATTTATTTAGTGTTATAACAATCAAACTATCAAAATATTTTATAGAGCTAGAAAAAATAATAACAAAATTCATCTAGAAAAACAAAAATTCAAGGATATCATGGGAATCAATGAAAAAAAATGCAAAAGAAGGTGGTCTAGCAGTACCAGATCTCAAACTGTATTATAAAGCAGTAATTATCAAAGCAATCTGGTACTGGCTAAGAAATAGAGAGGTAGATTAGTGGAATAGAATAGATAGAAATTACACTTTATTAAATGACTATAATAATCTAGTATATGATAAACCCAAAGATCTAAGTTTTTGGAACAAAAACTCATTATTTGACAAACTACTGGGAAAACTGGAAAACAATATGGCAGAAACTAGGTATGGACCAGTATCTCACATCATATACTAAAACAAGATAAGAATGGGTACATGATTTATAAATAAAGGATGATACTGTAAGCAAATTAAGAAAGTATAGAACTGGGGCAGCTAGGTGGTGCAGTGGATAAAGCACCGGCCCTGGATTCAGGAGTACCTGAGTTCAAATCCAGCCTCAGACACTTGACACTTACTAGCTGTGTGACCCTGGGCAAGTCACTTAACTCCCATTGCCCCGCAAAAAAAAAAAAAGAAAGAAAAAAAGAAAAAAAAAAGAAAGTATAGAACCATTTATCTGTCAGATTCATGGGCAGAAGAAGAATTTAGGACCAAAGGTGATAAAGAGAGTAAAATAAAATGTAAAATAGGTAATTATGATTATATAAAATTAAAAAGATTTTGCACAAACAAAACTAATGTAACCAAGATTACAAGGGAAGTAGGAAACTGGGAAAGAATTTTTGAAACAAATATCTCTGATTAAGGTCTAATTTCTCAAATATATAGAGAACTGAGTCAAATTTATAAAAATACAAGTAATTCCCCAGTTGATAAATGGTCAAAGGATATGAACAGGCAGTTTTCAGACAAAGAAATCAAAGCTATCCATAATCATATGAAAAAATTCTCTAGATCACTACTGATCAGAGAAATGCACATTAAAACAACTCTGAAGTATCACCTCACATCTATCAGAGTGACAAATATAACAAAAATGGAAAATATTGGATGTTAGAGAGGATGTGGGAAAGCTGGAATGCTAATCCACTGTTGATAGAGTTGTGAAAAGATCCAACTACTGTGGAGAGTAATTTGGAAGTATTCCCAAAGGGCTATAGAATTGTGCATACCCTTTCATCCAGCAATACCACTGCTTGGTTTATATCCCAAAGACATCCCCCAAAAGAGAAAAAGACCTATTTCTACAAAAATATTTATAGCAGCTCTTTTTGTGGTGGTTAAGAATTAGAAACCAAATGAATGTCCATCAATTGGGGAATGGTTAAACAAGCTGTGGTATATGATGGTAATGGAGTATTATTGTGCTATAAGAAATGACAAGTAGCATGACTTCATAAAGGCCTGAAAAGACATCTACGAAAGGATGTAAAGTGAAGTGAGCAAAACCAAGAGAACATTGTGCACAGAGACAACAATATTGTTTGATGAAGAACTGTGAATGACTTAATTATTCTCAGCAATACAATGATCCAAGACAATGCCAAAGGACTATTAATGAAACATACTATCCACCTCCAAAGAAAGAACTGATATTGATGGAAGAGGCTGAAGTATGCTATTTTTCACGTTGTTTCATTTTTTTCTTTTATTCAAGATTTCTTGTACAAAATGACAAATATGATAGCATTTTACATAGTTATACGTGTATAACCCATATCTGATTGTTTGCCACCTTGGGTGGGGAGGGAAAGAGGGATAAAATTGGAACCCAAAACTATAAATAAAAGTGTTTAGTATAAAAAACAGAATTGGTTAGTCAAAGAACAAAACAGTAGACAATTTTATCAAAGAAAATGACAATGATGAGAAAATAATCCAAAAGTAATGAAATATAGCCTAAATAGGCATTAGGGAAAAATTTATATCTCCAAACAAAATAGAAACAAAAGTTATTAATTAGATATACAACTGAAAAATAATTATATACAAATTACAAAAATCAATGATTAACAAATCTGAAAGCAAAAAGCCATTCAACTAATAAATAAAACTAAGAAAAGTTTAACTAACCTGATGTTTACAAAGAGCAGAAAGACAAATTACAGTGTAAAAGTTAAAATGAATTCACAAGAAATGGAAAAAAAGATTATTAAAAATTATTTTGCTTAATTATATTCCAATAAAGCTGGTAGCAAATTAAATAGATGAAAATTTAGGATAACATAAAATAGCCAGATGAAGATGAAAATGAAATTTAGAATATTATAAGAGTTAAATCTCAGCAACAGAAATTGTACATAGCCAAGTGAATTTCCAAAGGCAAAAAATCCCAAGTCCAGAAGGACTTATAAATTAAATCTAACAAATATTCAAAGAAAAATAAATTCTATAATTCTATACAATACTCATAAAAGCTGAAAAATAAAAGGATCCTAGAAAATTCTTCATATAATTCAAATATAATTTTAATACCCAAGTCAAGGAACATCAAAACAGACAAAACCATAGATCAATGTTCCTTATGAAAATCAATGCCAAAATATTGAATAAGAATTCATAAAGAAGCATCAGCAATATTTTATAATAATTATATACTATGTCTGAGTTGGATTCATACTAGAATGCCATAGTTGGTATAATATTAGGAAAAATAAAATATAATATACCCCATTAATAACAAAATAATAGTAGTAATACCACAACAAGATCATATATCCAAAAGAGATCAAATGATGCAGGACAGGACTCATATGTACAAAAATATTCAAAGCAGTACTTTATGTGATTGAAAAAATAAAGAAATTAAGGGGTTTCTATCAATTGAAAGATAGCCAAACAAATTATGGTACATAAATATAATGGAATAAGAAATTATTGCTATAAAAGGGATGAAAGGGATGGATTCAGAGAAACCTGGGAAGGCTAATATGAACTGATTCAGAGGGAAGTGAACAGAACCGGGACAATAACTTACACAATGATTACATCTTTATGAAAAAAACACATTTCGAAAAACTTGAAGATTTTGACAAATTCAACAACCAGCCATGACTTTAGAAGACTGATGACAAGGCTTACTTCCCACCTCTCAAAACAAAAGTGGTAGATTAGAGGTGAAGAATGTGATGAGCATTTTCACATATGACAAATATGTAGATTTGTTTTGTTTCACTATGTTTATTTATATAGGAAATGTTTAAAGAATTTAGGAAAAGGATAGAACTGGAAGAAAGAATGAAATAATAGGGATACAAAAAATTTAAATGTTAACGAAGCATTTTAAAATTCACAGAAGAGTACATACCTTTGATCCAGCAATACCTCTACTAGATCTGTACCCCAAAGAAATATTTTTAAAAAGGGAAATCATGGTTTCATATGCAATTTTCCTTTTACCTTTTGTACATGAAAATTTTTATTTTTGTTGATGCTTGTCAAATTTAAAATAACAAAAATTAAAAATTATAACAAAGGTTGTATGAAGGATTGATTATATGAGGCAGTAGCATCAATCTCAAATAGAAATGAGGGCCACTCCATATATAAGGATCCCAGTAGACTGCATGCTGACTTAGAAAACTACATGTTTATATATTTATTTTTTAGTACTACAGCATTATATATCTTTTTTCCTGGGAGGGGTGAGGCAATTGGGGTAAAGTGACTTGCCCAGGGTCACACAGCTAGTAAGTTTCAAGTGTCTGAGGCCGGATTTGAACTCAGGTCCTCTTGAATCCAGGGCCAGTGCTTTATCCACTGCACCACCTAGCTGCCGCTGTTACATTGAATTTCAACAAGTTACATCTAAATATTTTTTCACACCCTCCAAATTAGAAGAAAATGGAGCGCTGAATAGTAAAAAAATATTTTCACATATTTCTAAGCCTTCAAATAACCTTTCAAATTCATATGGTAATTTCTGAATATTTGAGGCACACTTGTTGAAATTATAAGAACCAATGACTCAAGCATTTTAACATGTAGGAAAATGAGTCAAATCATAATTTTTCTTTTGTCTTTTCCAAAGACCAAATTTTATCTTAAATATCTTAAGGCAGGTATACATAAATGATGCAACCTGATTTTGACCATGAAGTTTTAAATTCAACTCATCTAAGTGCCCCAATATCTATAATGAAAACTAATTCATATTAAGTTTTCTAATCATGTCAGCTTCAATTTCATGAACTTTTTCCATAACAGCATTTTGTGATAATGAAATACTTTGAAAACTTTTCACTGTGGGGAGGGGAGATAAAGAATTTTAGCAGTTTTGAAATAACATAACTAACCTCTTTGACCACATTCTCTGCTGAAATTCTTTATCCCCCCCAGTAATGAAAATTTTTCAAAATATATTTCACTTTCAAAATTCATTATCTAAGCATTTAAAGTGTTGTTGTAAAGATGAATGTGTGAAGGAGTTTATGGTAAAAGATGCTGAAATTCTTTGTTGTTTTTGAAGTGCAGACTTCAAATTTCTTAATTTATCTTCTTATTTTGCTTAAGTATTGATCCTACTTAGACCACTGAATTTCATAGTGACATTTTTTCTAATAAAGTATTTTTTCCCGTTATGTGTAAAGATAGTTCTCAACTTTTGTTTACACGAGCTTTCCAAATTTTTCTCCCTCCCTCCCCTCCCTCCCCTTTCCCCTAGACAGCAGGTAATTTGATATAGGTTTTTATATATATATACACACACACACACACACACACATAATAACATTAAACATATTTCTGCATTAGTCATGTTATAAGAGAAAAATCAGAGCAATGACGAAAAACCTCAAAATAGAAAAACAACAGAGCACCAAAAACAAAAGAAATAGTATGGTTCATTCAGCATCTACTCCACAATTCTTTTTTTTTTTCCTGGATTTGGAGATCCTCTTCTATCATGAGTTCCCTGGAACTCTTCTGTACCATTGCATTGCTGAGAAGAATATAGTCTATCACAGTAGATCAACACTCAATGTTGATGATACTGTGTACAATGTTCTTCTGGTTCTGCTCATCTCACTCATCATCGGCCCATGCAAGACCCTCCAGGTTTCTCTGAACTCCTCCTGCTCATCGTTTCTTACAGCACAATAGTTTTCCATTGCATTCATATACCACAACTTGTCCAGCCATTCCCCAATTGATGGGCATCCCCTCAATTTCCAAATCCTTGCCACCACATATAGAGCAGCTATAAATATTTTTGTACATGTGGGTCCCTCTCATCTTTCCATGATCTCTTTGGGAAAAAGACCCAAAAGTGGTATTGCTGGGTCAAAGGGTATACACAGCTTTAAAGCCCTTTGGGCATAATTCCAAATTGCTCTCCAGAATGGTTGGATCAGTTCACAGCTCCACCAACAATGCATTAGTGTTCCAATTTTTCCACAGCTTCTCCAACATTTATTATTTTCCTTTTTTATAATTTTAGCTAATCTGCTATGTCAGGTGGTACCTCAGAGTTGTCTTAATTTGCATCTCTCTAATCATTAGAGATTTAGAGCATTTTTTCATATGGGAATAGATAACTTTGGTTTCTTCATCAGGAAACTGCCTGTTCATATCCTTTGACCATTTCTCAACTGGGGAATGACTTGGATTCTTATAAATTTGATTTAGTTACCTATATATTTTAGAGATGAGGCCTTTATCAGAAGTACTGGCCATAAAAATTGTTTCCCAGCTTTCTGCCTCCCTTCTAATTTTGGATACATTGCTTCTGTTTATACAAAATTTTTTAAATTTAATGTAATCAAAATCATCCATTTTGCATTTCATAATATTCTCTATCTCTTGTTTGGTCATAAACTGTTTTCCTTTCCAAAGGTAGACTATTTCTTTCTCTCCTAATTTACCTATGGTATCACCTCTTATGTCTAAATCATGTATTCATTTTGACCTTATTTTAGTATAAGGTGTAAGATGTTGGTCTATACCTAATTTCTGCCATACTTTCTTCCAGTTTTCCCAGCAGTTTTTGTCAAATACTGAGTTCCTATCCCAGAAGCTGGAGTCTTTTGGTTTATCAAATACTACATTATTAGTGTCATTTACTACTGTGTTTCCTGTGCCTAGCCTATTCCATTTTGATCCTCCACTCTATTTCTTAGCCAGTACCAGATAGTTTTGATGAGTGCCGCTTTATAGTAAAGCTCCAGGTTTGGTATTGCTAACCCACCTTCCTGTGAATTTTTTTTCATTATTTCCATAGTGACATTTTAAATTATATTCTTTGGGATGCTAATAATGTTTTTATACATTAAGCATAAAATCTTTCTTTTTACTTTAGAAAATATATTATTATTATTACTAAAGTAAAAAAAAATAATCTAGTTCCCATCTTGTCTGAAAAAAAAATGTCTTCTCATATGGTTCTTTTCTTACTCCTCTTAGGATGTGGCATGATTTATACCCTTCCTATAAAATTAAAATTAAAATAAATATGTTTAAAAACAAATAATTTATAATTTTATATTTCTAGTTATAAATATGTTTATAATTGTCTTACTTTACACATTTTGTAATACTCTTATTCTTTTACTAATAGTAAAGGCTTACTGAATACAAAAGCAACAAAATATAATTTCCTGCATACCGTTTAAAATAGAATGAATTTCAGAGGTGTATTGATCAAAACTATAGCTCAATTGCATGAATTATGCTCAAAAGAACCTTGAAGTACAATTTAGGTGTGGTGGCAGGAAGACTTCCCACACTAGGCTCCTGATACACAGCAAATTTCAGAGCATAACCCACTCTTCCCCACTTTGTTTTTGGTTTTTTGTTTTGTTTTTGGTGAGGCAATTGGTGTTAAGTGACTTGCCCAGGCTCACATAGCTAGTAAGCTTTGTGTCTGAGGCTGTATTTGACCTCAGGCCCTCCTGACTCCAGGGCTGGTGCTCTATCCACTGCACCACCTAGCTGCCCTCACTCTTCCCCACTTTGTAAGAGACAGGGCATGCTATGAGGAGAGCAGCAATAGGAGACTTAGAAGTGTTGTTCCATGCTTATTGCTTTTGGTTCTTCTTATTTTCTCTCATCTGCTTCATTTCCATATGAATTCTGGTGGGATTACTATCATGAATGACGAATTTTGTTGAATATGCCATAAGGCACTTAAGTCAAATGGAAATGAAGAATTTACAAAACCACAATATCAGTTGCCATGCAAGAGAAAAGTGACATGTCTATTTTTTTCCTAATAGCCCTTCAAATACTAAAAATATCACTGAGTTCTTTTTTAATACATTTTTTCTGCATTTTTCATAGGAAACAGATTGTGCTTTGCAAAGACAAGATTTGGCTATGAACCATAAAACTTTTGAAATTCAATTGCCATTTTGCTCATGTACTTGAATGTTAGGTTCTGACCTCTGCCTTCTAGGTGCCACAAATATAGCTCAGATTTCTGCTACATGTTTCAAGCTGGGAGTCCCTCCTAAGATTTCCCTCCCCATCAACCCTCTCTGAGCTTCCCTCCCAACAACCACTAAATTGATAGGCTCCTATTCACCCCTTACTTTTGCCTATCATTTAGCTACCTCCTCCAATTTATCAACAACAACTAATTTTTTTTTTTTTGGTGAGGCAATTGGGGTTAAGTGACTTGCCCAGGGTCACACAGTAAGTGTCAAGTGTCTGAGGCCAGGCTTGAATTCAGGTCCTCCTGAATCCAGGACCAGTACTTTATCCACTGCACCACCCAGCTGCCTCAACAACTAGATATTTGAGAGTAGAAAACTCTTTTGAGATCATCCATGGCCATATTAATTACTAGTAATAAATAAGAATTAGTAAACATGAAAATAAATTGATTTTCATAATAATTTTGTTGGGTTTTTTTCAAAATGTTATATTTATATTTTCTGTGTTTTAACAGAGATTCTTAAGTAATTCTCAATTACATTTTAATCTAAGTCAGCAGAACCAGGAATTGGGTACTGACCCCATGTTTGACATGTCTGATGTAGAACAATGGAGAGTAGAGTTATAAAGACCTTGAAATAGCAAGGAATGTGTGCCTATTATTGGCATAAATTAGAATCATATAAGTAGGAAGGAGCAATGAGGGAGGTAGAAGGCATTCTAGAATAGTATGTATCTCTGAACATGTTTCTAAGGAAGGAGGTAACATCCAGACAGAGGGGTTCACCACACCTTTGTTGAAGTGGCAAATACTTCAAACATTAAGGAGAATAATGACTGAAACAAAGATTATTGGATTTTGTATTTAGCATATATCATTGTAACCTTTAAGAAAGCATCTTCAGAAGTGTAATCAAGGCAAAACCAGACTAATGTGGTATCAGGAATGAAGATTCCAAGATGGAGGATTAGAGAAATCAATCATCTGAGCTCTCTGAAGATTCCTCTCCTATCAACTTTAAAATAACACCTCAAATCAAATTCTGGAGTGGTAGAGCCATCAAAAGGTCAGAGTGAGACATTCTTACAGCCCAAGACAACTTAGGAGATTGGAAAAAAAAGATCTATAACATGGCGATTGATGCTGACCCAGAACCCATGCAGATAACACAACAAAGGTGGCATTAGGTGATGGTGACAGAAGCAGCAGGAGCTCTCAAACTAGAGATTTTTAGGTAGCCTAACAACTAGTCAGAGAAACATTATAGGGGACCTCTGTGCTAGCACTGGACACAGAACTAATCAGTGTTTAGAGAAAACCATTACCTATTCTCACTTCTAAAGCATAGCTCAAGAATAAAAAAGAGTACTTTCAGTCAAGAGAGGGCAAGATCCCTGAGGAACAGTATAATTTCCAATCCCAAGGGGAAAGGTGCCCCAAGGGCAGAATTGATTGCAATCCCAACGGATCAGGGACCCTTTCTGGGTAAGAAACAAAGTATATAATAGGAGATTGGTGACCATACCTCTCTCCATATCACACCACCTTGGAAGCACTGCAAAATTCCAAACCCCCAGAATTTGCTCTAAAAATATCAGTTTGAAAAAGTCTGGAACTTGAGACAGTACCTATTCCCTACTCTTGTGCTATGAACAAGAACCAAATTGAACATAAAATTCAAAGTCAAAAAGTATTATGAAAAAATGAGCAAACAACAGCAAAAAGAAGAAGAAGAAAAAGAAAAAGAAAAAAAAGAACCGGATCATAAAAAGTTACTATGGTGACTGGGAAGATCAATATACAAACTCAGAAGAAGACAGTGAAGTCAAAAGAACTATACACAAAGCCTTAAAGAAAAATATGGATTAGCTATCAGCCCAACAAGAATTCCAGGAAGAGGCAAAATGATTCTCAAAATCAAAAGAGTGGTAGAGCAAAAATTAGGTAAAGAAACAAGAGCAAAGGAAGAAAATTATGAAAGAACAATTAACAGCTTGGTAAAAAAAAAAGACGTGAAAAAATGCTGAAGAAAATAACACCTTAAAATTAGTTAAATGGAAAAAGATACAAAAATTCACTAATGAAAATAATTTTTTAAAAAGCAGAATTGGCTAAAAGGAAAAAGAGCAACAACATCTCAGTGAAGAAAATAATTCCTTAGAAATTAGAATTGGGCAAGTGGAAGCTAATGACTCCTTGAGGGAGCAAAGGAAAAAAAGTCAAAAAGAAGAACAAAATAGAAGAAAATATAAAATATCCCATTGGAAAAACAGATGATCTAGAAAATTGACCAAAGAGAGAAAATTTAAGAATCATTGGAATACCTGAAAGCCATGATCAAAGAAAGAGCCTAAACATCACATTTCAAGAAATTATCAAGAAAAATTGCCGTGATATTCTATAACAAGAGGATGAAATAGAAATTGAAAAAATTGAGTAATCACCACCTAAATGGGATCTCAAAATAAAACTCCCAGGAATATTATAACCAAATTCCAGAGTCCCGGGTCAAATAGACAATATTTCAAGAGGCCAGAAAGAAACCATTCAGATAACATGGAGTCACAGTTGGGATTACACAAGATTTAGCTGCTGCCATGTTAAAAGAATAGAGATCTTGGAATATAATCTTCCAGAAAGCAAAAGAGCTGGGATTACAATAATCAATAATCTACTCAGCAAAATTGAATATGATCCTTTAAGGAAAAAAAACACAAATATTTAATGGAATAGAAAGATTACAAGTATTCCTGATGAAAAGAGCTGAATAGACAACTTGACTCTCAAATGAAAAATTCAAAAAGCATAAAAATGTAAACAGAAAAGAGAAATGATAAAGAAGTCAATAAGATTAAAATGTTTACCTTTCTATATGGGGAAATATATATATATGTGTGTGTGTGTATACATATATATATTCTAATAACTTTATTATTATTAGGGCAATTAGAAGGATTCTGCATTGACAGAGAACATGGGAGTGAGTTAATTATGTTGGGATGTTAAAAAATGGCTATGCAGGTGAGAAAGAAGGATGTACTGGCATAAGTGGGAAAACAGAGGAATAATGGGGACACAGAAAATGTTCTCTGACAAAATACAATACCCATTCCTATTGTGATAAAATAATGGGATTTAGTAGATACTCAAAAGCCCAGCTGGAGATGAATCTAAACTGATTGAATTAAGTCAGAGTGATTGACTACTCATTAGCCTATTTCAAGTTAGCTAGATTGTAATAACACCTGGCTAGCCCTTAAGAAGGTATTGTTCTCAGAAGCTAAAGACTTTGAACTCAACTTGAGAGCACCTTCAAGTCCATTGAACCAATGGATTTAGATGATGCTAACCAATCCAGCTTGAAGCAGTGTGTAAGGACCACCCATGCTTTGGAAATTTAAAAAGCTTCCACACTGAGTTTGAGGAGAGTTCGTGATTGAAGCAGGCTCATGGCAGAGGACTTGAGGAAGAAACCAGACCAGGCTGGAACTCTAGGTTAGACAGGCTTTTTCTTAGCTTTCTGAACTCCACATGAATAATTGGTATGCATTAATAAATGCTTAATGCCCAAAGACTGGTGCTAAAGCTTCTAATTTAAGGCAACCACACATTAGATTTTTTAGACATCCCATTTAGATTTTAAACATCACACTATTAGAAATACTAAAAAGCATGGGAATAAATGGAACCTTTCTTAAAATGATAATATCTATCTAAAACTAAATTAAGCATTCTCTGTAATGGAGTTATACTTGAAGCCTTCCCAGAAGGAGAAAGAGTGAAACAAGGATGTCCATTATCACCACTATTATTCAATATTGTACTAGAAATGCTAGCTATAGCTATAAGACAAGAAAAAGAAATTGAAGGAATAAAAATAGCCAATGAGAGAAAAAATTATCATTATTCAAAGATGATAAGATGGTATATTTAGAAAACCCTAAAAAACCAACTAAAAACTAGTTGAAATGATTGACAACTTTAGCAAAGTTGTGGGGTATGAAATAAACTCACATAAATCATGACATTTCCATATATTACCAACAAAACCCAACAACAAGAGATAGTAAAAAACTATAGATAATATAAAATTCTTGGGAGTCTACCTGCCAAGACAAATAATCCAGGGATTATAAGATTACAAAACACTTTTCTCACAAATAAAGACAGATCTTAACAACTGAAGAAATATTATTTGCTCATGGGTAGGCTGAGTCAATATAATAAATATGACAATTCTACCAAAGTTAATTTAATTACTCAGTGCCATACCAATCAAACAATGAAAAAATTATTTTGTAAAGCCAGAAAAATAACAAAATTCATCTGGAAGAACAAAAAATCAAGAATATCCAGGGAGGTGGCAGTTAGGTGGCACAGTCGATAAAGTACTGGCCCTGTATTCAGGAGGACCTGAGTTCAAATTCTGCCTCAGACACTTGACACTTGCTAGCTGTGTGACCCTGGGCAAGTCACTTAAACCTCATTGTCCCACCAAAAAAAAAAAAAGGAACCAATGGAAAAAAATTTGAAGGAAGATGGACTAGCAGTACCAGATTTCAAACTATTTTACAAAGCAGTAATCATCAAAGCAATCTGTAACTGCCTAAAAAATAGAATGCTGGATCAGTCAAATACTACATAACACACAGTAGTAAATAACCATTATAATCTAGTGTTTGATAAACCCCAAAATTCATTCTTTTGGGGTAAGAAATCACCATTTGACAAAAATTTCTGTGAAACTGGACAGCAGTGCAGCAGACAATAGGCACAAACCAACATCTTATACCATATCCCAAGATAAGGTCAAAATGGATAAATGATTTGATGTAAGTAAATTAGGGGAGCATGGAAGAATGTACCTGTCAGATGCATAGATAAGGGAAGAGTTTATGACCAAGTAAGACATAGAGTGGATCATGGGAAGTAAAACAGATAATTTTGATTAGATGAAATTGAAAAGCTTTTGCTTTTCAAATAAAACTAATACAGTCAAAAATTAGAAGGAAAATAGTAAACTAGGAAATTCTTTTTGCAAGTTTCTTTGATAAAGGCTTCATTTCTCAAATATGTAAGGAATAGAGCCAAATTTAATAAAAATAAGATACATTCTCCAGTTGATGAATGGTCAAAAGATATGAAGAGGTAGTTTTCAGTAGAAATTAAAACTATCACTAGTCATGAAATAATGCTACAAATCATCACTGATTAGAGAAATGCAAATTAAAACAATTCTGTGATAGCACCTCATTGATTAACTAACATGATAGACAAGGAAAATGACAAATGCTGGAGGGGATGTAGAAAAAATGGGAGTCTAATGCACTTAGTGAAGTTTGGAACTAGTCCAACTATTATGGAGAACAATTTGGAAATATTCCTAAAGTGCTATAAAATTCTGCATACCCTTTGACCTAGCAATAATACCCTTACTAGGTTTATATCCCAAAGAGATTTTTTTTTTAAAGGAAAAGGACTTATTTGTGCAAAAATATATATAGCAGCTCTTTTTGTTGGTGACAAAGGATTGGGAATCAAAGAAAGGCCCATCAACTAATGAAATGGATGAACAAATATATGATTGTGATGAAACACTTTTATGATATTAAGAAATGATTGGCAGGATAATGAATGTTCATTGTTTTACATGTAATTGGAAAGTATTTAATGAAATGAATAAAAAATATTAGAAAGATAAGAAAAAAGGAGTGAAATTTCCATGAGATAATGGTACTATTTGAAGAAATCCTTAGTATAGCAATTTCTCCCATTCTGTGCAGTTATTTCTGCTTTATTAGGTAAATATAAGCAGTTGTATATAATTCAAATTGCTAAAACTTAGGAAAGAATGTGGGACTGAGTTTACCTTCCAGGTAATATCTATAAGAGAACCAGTGTAGTATATTTTTCAAATATAATCAGAGGCTTAATTTTCGATCAGCTTGCTGATTGTGGGCGAATTATTTAATCTCTTGGGGAATCAGGTTTTTTCATCTGCAAAATGATTCTGTGGATACAGTGGGTATGGCCTACATGGTCTCTAAATATCTTGTAGTTCTAAAATTATGATTCTATAATTTTATACTCTAAATTTCTCAGAAATGACAATAAGAGCTGGCACTAGACAACTTAAGCCCATCAATTCATGTATTTATTCATTGAACAAACATCCCTTAAGCCCTTATGTACTTTGCTAGGTACCACAAGAGATGTAAAGGCAAATTCAATAGGGTCAGTGATTTCAAAGACCTTGCAACCTAGGGATGTTCTATTTCTTCTGACTCATATTATTCTATCAACTTAATGCTATAAAATAATGATAAATGAATAAATTTTGACAGCAGTGAAAATGTGAAAAATAAGTTGATTCTTGATATTGAAATATATGATTCAATTGCTTTTAACTGCCCTTTCACTGTGATACTTCAGATTTTGAGAAGACCAAAAAAAAATGAATTTAAGATGTTTTCATTTCTCAAAAGTTTCCATACTTATTCCTTTAGAATGATTATTCTTTAACAGAAAGCTCTCCATCATTTTAAGTAGAAAAGTTTATCAGGATAGTAATGCCATTTTGTTAATTTACTCTAACAATGTTCAGCAGACTTCACACTGGTTTTGAGATTGTACAGTAGTTAGTAGTAACCAGATTTAATTGTTTCAAGATGTTTTCTCAGGCTTGAACAACATTGGCAAGTTGGCCTTTGTCCACTACTGAGCAACCAAGATAGTGAGGAGATACAAAATCATATCAGTTAGGAATTATTGAAAGATCTAAGGAAGTTTAGTTTGAAGAAAACAACACTTCGGAGAAGGAGCATAATAGCATAATAGCTGTATTCAAATATTTGAAGGGTTTTAAATATAAGAGAAATTATATTTACTGCATTCTAGGTAGCTCCAGAGAAAGAACAGGAACCAATGGATTGAAGTTAAAGGGTGACAGCAGCTCAACACTAGGAAAAATCTTTGCAACAATTAGAGTTGTCTAAGAATGGAACGGGCTGCCTCATGAATGGTGAGATCTTAGTCACTAGATATTCAAACAGAGGGCAAATCTTCTCAGTGATATTTTAGAGAGAATTTTTATACCAAAAAGGGGGTTGAACGAGATTAATTTTAAAATATTGTTATATCTAAATTTTGTTTCAACTATTTCACAAATTACCAGAGTATACAATACCTAAAAACAGTTAAATAAAGCAATGTATAAGAATGACTCTGGATAATAGCATATACAACCATACAGTTTATTGGATTTTGTTTGTCAAAAGAAAGTTATCTGTTTTATATGAGTATATCTATGTTAGCTTTTATAGCTTTTAGCTAGTCTATATCTATATAGATATATAGATATAGTCTATATAGATATATAGATATAGTCTATATAGATATATAGATATAGTCTATATAGATATATAGATATAGTCTATATAGATATATAGATATAGTCTACATAGATATATAGATATAGTCTATATAGATATATATATCTTCATTTACACAATTATAGGAATTGTGTATATTGTACTTTGGTTTTGCTTTTCATATATTGCATCATTTATACATGTTGGAATTTCCTTATAACAGGAATATTCCATTATTTTCACATATCATAATTTGCTTACCCATTTCTCACTCATTGGGGTCACAGTCTGCTTCAAATTTATTTTCACCTACAAATAGTGCTACTGTGGTTATTTCTTTTTTGTTTGTTTTGTTTGGTTTTGTTTGGCGAGGCAATTGGGGTTAAGTGACTTTCCCAGGGTCACACAGCTAGTAAATGTCAAGTGTCTGAGGCTAAATTTGAACTCAGGTCCTCCTGACTCCAGGGCCAGTGCTCTATCCACTGCGCCACCTAGCTGCCCTGGTTATTTCTTTATGGATAGGTTTTTACTTGTTCCATTCATAATAAATTAAGTCCCTATTTTGTTCCAGAGACTGTTGTCAATCCTCCCTGGGGATATAAACCCAATAGTAAGACCACTAGGTCAAAGAGTACAAAACATTTTGTAACTTTTCTTGCCTAAGACAATTTTCTTTTTATCAAAATGATTGGACCAATTCACAGCTTCATCAGCTCTATGTTAACATACCTACATCTATCACAATCTTTTGCTAATTAAATGGATGTGAGATTACATCCAGATAATTTTACATTTATCTTATCCTTTGCCATTTTGAGTCCTTTTTAGATGGCTGCTGATAGTCTATATATCTTACTTTACGAATTATTTATTCATATACTTTAATCATTTGTTTCTTGGAGAACTACCTTAACTCTTTCAGATCTGTGACAATACCTTATAGATATTAGATATTAGACTTTTATCATAGATACTTTGTGCAAATCCTTTCTCCCCAACTCAGTTTCTTTTTTATTCTATCTGCATTTACTTCTACTCAAAAGCTTTAAAAATTTTAATATAATTGAAATAGGTTGTTTTGATTTTTTACACAATTCACTAGATCCAAGCTGATTATGAAGTCATCCCTGATACATGGTTGTGAACAATATGTCCTTCCATTTGCTTTAGTTTTTTAATGGGGTGGCTTTTAAATGCTAGCTATTAATAGGATGGTTTTTATTTATCATGTTTGTGCATTTGGATTTTATTATGTTATGTGGTAGAAGTTACTGATAAAAACAAATGTTCTGACAAATTGTTATCTAGTTTTCCCAGGAGGTTTTATTAAATAATTAATTTTTCCCCTCATGGTATTATCTAGGCATAATCTTTTAATCTCTTTTTTTTCCTGCATTTTCACTTAATTAGGTTAGACCTTGCTTTATTTCTATGAAAACTTTTATTTCCATAGATCCTATATACTTTAGTAGGTTAACTCCCATCTATTTTAAATATTTTGTTATTTTTTTGTTAGTAATATACATAAATGCTGATCCATATACCAAATTTTCCCTGTTGTATACATATACATATAACATATTTATTTTAAATATATAAATATATATTTTATATGATTGTTTTTGCTAAAAATATTTAAATATGTTGTCTTAGTACTATCATTCTATTATACATAATTTTTATTGTTTCTATGATTTGATTTTGACCTATTCATTTATTTTTTTTAAATTCTGAATTTCATGAATAGCAGACACACACACACAGAAAGAAAGACATTTTTATGTATAAAATACAGTAAGATGATTATATATGAGAAACATTATTTAGGATATCATTCCATAATTTCCATTTATATTTGTATTCTATCTTCAGATTTCCTGTATCAGTTATAATTTTGATTCTGTTGTACCTTTTAAAGGATGTTTAAAATTTTTTACCTGTCTGCATTATTTGAATTATAGCCTATCATATGATCAACTTTTATATAACTCCTGTATAGGCCTGAGAATTCCATATGTTCTCCAATTTTTCCTTTCAGAAATCTCCAGCAACCAATCAAATTTTTTTTCAACATTATGTTCAAGTCTATCATTTCTTTCCTATTTACCTTTCTGTTGAAAGAAACCTTAAAGTCCCCTAGAATTAAGGTTTTGCCATGCAGGTTTTTATATTTCACTTATTTTCTGACCCCTCTTACCCAGTTTTCCTCTAAACTTTTTTTTTTTATTTCTCTTAAAGACAACACCATTCTTCTAGTTCCCCAGGATTGTAACCTTGGCATTATCTTCAATAACCCAATCTCCCTCACTCCATGTATCCTATAAGTGCCAAATCTTTTCATTTGTACCTTAAAAGAATCTCTCTCAAATATAAACTCTTCTCTTCATTAACACAACCCTCATTTTATTACCCTCTCATCTAGATTAGTGTAAGTCATTTAATGGGTCTTCCTGGTTACAGTCTTTCCCCACTTCAATCCGTTCTTTACTCTTCTGCCAAAGTGATTTTTCTTAAGCAAAGATTTGACAGTTTCGCTCACTACTCAATAAATTACAGTAGTTTTCTGTTGTCTGTTTTCTGTTGATTAATATAAATTCTTTTCTGTGACTGTTAAAAACCTTTACACTCTGAACAAAACCTATCTGTACATTACAGGATCATCATTACCCATCACTTATCTTCCTATACTCCCTGGTCCAAACTGGCTTTCTCTTTGATCCTCAATATGACATTCCATCTCTCCTCTCCTCAGTCTTGAACTGGTCATTATAGGGATATGGATATGGATATGTATGTGTATATGGGTATATGTGTATGTATGTGTGTATATCTGTGTGTGTATATATGTATATATCTATGTGTGTGTATATATATATATATATATATATTCTCTCCTTACCTCTCTCTCTTCCTTTAACTTTCAGTTCAAACACTAACTTCTACATTAAGCTTTTTCATCTCTCACTTCTAATTGCTAGTCCCGTCTATCCCAACCTTACACTTATTTTGCATTTATTCTGTACATATATACATTTATCAAAAGGTAGAATACAAGTTATTTGAGAGAATGGATTATTTCATTCTTCGTATTAGTGTCCCCAGAATCCAGCACGGTACCTGGTATATTACAAATGCTTAATCAGGTCAAGTCAAATTAACAAACATTTATTAAAGCACCAGATACTGTGTTAATCACTGGGGAGAAAAAGACAAAGAAAACAGGCCCTACCCTCAAGGGACTAACAGTTTAATGCTGGAAGACAATATGTAAACAACTATGTAGAATCTATATACAAGTTAAATTGGAGGTAACCTCAGAAGGCACCAGCATTAATGAGAATAAGGAAAAACTTCAGGTAGGAGGTATGATTTTAGCTGGGACTTGAAGGAAGCCAGGGAAGCCAGAAGCTAAACTTGAAGAGGAAGGAAATTCTAGACATGGGAGAGAAGAGCCAGTGAAAGGCACTATGTTGGGAGGTGAAGTATCAAGAAGATCAAGGAGGATAATGATACTTGCAGAGCACATGGAAAAGAATAAAGTGTAAAAAAGGCTAGAAAGATAGAAAGGGGCTAGATTATGAAAGACTTTAAAAACCAAATAGGGGATTTAAAATTTGATTCTGAAAGTAACAGGGAGCCACTGGAATTTATTGAATAGGGGTAAAACACTTGAACCTGTGTTTTAGAAGGTCACATTGGGGTGCAGTGGATAAAGCATCAGCCCTGGATTCAGGAGTACCTGAGTTCAAATCAGGTCTCAGACACTTGATACTTACTAGCTGTGTGACCCTGGTAAAGTCACTTGACCCCCACTGCCCTGCAAAAAAAAAAAAAAAGATCACATTGACTGTCGAGTGGACAATAAAATGAAGAGAGGAAATAATTGAGTCAAGGAAATGAATTAGCAGGTATTTTAGTACATACACATGTATGTATATGTACATATATGTATAGGTATATATATATGTACATATATCATATTGTTTCATCATCTCTTAGGCCTTTAAATCACAATGTCATTTGCTTGGTTCCTTCAAAGATATCTACTTATGATATTTCCTTAACAAAATTAATAATAGAATTTTCTGCTTTTTAAAAATTCAGCTAAATCATAATCATTCTTATTCCAGCCATTTGCTTTGAAGATAATGTTTCCTCATGTTTTAAATAGATTTTAGGTAGGTAGAAAATTCTTGGATTTTGTTATCTAATTCATTCTGCAATTCACTTTCTTCACATTAGTGAATACAATCTATTATCATTCAAGGTTATAATTGTTCATTTGTATTTTTTCCATTATGTCTTTTATATTACAGCCAACACTTAATCAAATAAAATGCAGACTAACTTAATCTCTTAATAATCCGGTCTTGGAGCAGCTAGATGGCACAGTGGTAAAGCACCGGCCCTGGATTTGGGAGGACCTGAGTTCAAATCCGACCTCAGACACTTGACACTTACTAGCTGTGTGACCCTGGGCAAGTCACTTAACCCTCATTTCCCTGCAAAAAAAAAGAAAAAGAAAAAAATCCAATCTTAATTATTCTCACCTATGTTCCCACTCCTTCTAATCTTACTGTTATTAATGTTTTAGTTTTGACTGATCAAAAAGGTGGGTGGTTTAGGAATCACCTTTGCTTTCCCCTCGTCATCTTTTGAGTTGAGTAACCTTTACTTGTAGTACCTGAAGTAGAGATCTATTATTTTACTTCTCATCCTTTAGATGCTCTAGTTCTGTCTCTTCCCCTTTATTGAATCTCTCAAATTTCTAGCCTTTATTTTTGTCAATAAGCCTTCTACTATGTGTGACTTAAAATTTGCAATAAACTATCACCCAGTTTTATAGCAGAGTAGCTTTAAATCACCCTTTATTCCTCACTTGCATTCAATTCTAGATTACCCTGTAAAATTTCAAAAACTTGGTCAATTTGTCTGACTGGATTTGAATCAGTCAATTATTGAATCATTCAAACTTCTTCCCTTACCCCTTATAGAATAGCCTATATTAATAATTATCAAAATAATTCCTATATAATTAAATATATACATTTTCCTCCTGACTAATCTCAAGATTTCCCAATACTAAATAACTAGAACTTGGCAACTACATTGCTAAAATGGGTGGTAGGGTGGGGAATGGGGTTAGATTGATGAATTATAGAAATTTAATATACTTCTTTTTCCCCCACCAATATTGCATCTGCTAAGGCCCAGATTTTTAATATCTTGCCTAGGAATACCATTCATATTATAAGAAGTTGACAAAAAAATTCTACAAAGTTTCATGCTCAAAATTTTTTGACATGCAGCAGAGTGGAGAATGGTTAGGATGGAATATTCTTTGAAGGTATATTCTATAAACTCCCATAACTCCTAGAGGAAAGCCATCAATGGGCGAGACACTAAAATATTCAACATTAATGAATTTATGACCATCATTTTCCAATGATTTTACCAGATAATAAATGCTACATGGTTTTAATGTTACTGGTCATTTGGTCTTCTAATATCAAATGCTGATGTTCCATTTATCTGGTAGTCAGATGTCTTCCAACACAACTCATCTGGAACTGTGGTTAATTGAGAAATAAACAAAAAACAAACTACTAGCTAGGGAGCATCATAAACAACATAGCAAAGTAATAGACCTACTCCCTCTCTATGAGATTTCAATACACATCCACCATTAAGACATGGTTATCTTATTTTTCAAGGCAACCATCTAACAAAACACCCATGAAACAAAGAATTTAAAATATAATCTAGGGGCAGCTATGTGGCGCAGTGGATAGAGCACCGGCTCTGGAGTCAGGAGGACCTGAGTTCAAATCCGGCCTCAGACACTTAACACTTATTAGCTGTGTGACCCTGGGCAAGTCACTTAACCCCAATTGCCTCACTAAAAATATATATATATATATATAATCTGTTGTGATTGTGGCAGAGGAACAGACTAGGGACAGAAGATATAAAGAATGACATGGGTTTTAGGCTATGTGTGAGTGTTAATTTAATTGTTGGTATTATACATGTTAGAACCATATTTAATGACCTTGTTAATTGTCAAAGAATTGAATATTCTTTGAAGGTATATTCTATAAACTCCCTTAACAATTATCTTATTAAAAAACAAAAAAGACAAAAAAGGCAGTTGTAATTAGAAGGAACCTTGGTTGGGGGCAGCTATGTGGTGCAGTGGATAAAGCACTGGCCCTGAATTCAGGAGGACCTAAGTTCAAATCTGGCCTCAGACACTTGACACTTACTAGCTGTGTGACTCTGGGCAAGTCACATAACCCTCATTGCCCTGAAAAACAAAACAAAACAAAACAAAACAAAACAAAACAAAACAAAACAAAACAAAACAAACAAAAGGACCTTGGCTCATAGGCACTCCTTGAAGAGCAAAATAAAGGGACTAGAAGAGTTGCTTTTATTATTCATCCTAAAGGAAACAAGAAGCATCAAGTTGTAGGATGCTTGGCCATCTTGCCTTTCATTATTCTTGATGACAGGAGCAAAAATGATTATCATTAAAATAAGTATAGCTTATCTGCAGATGTCTATTGTAGGAGATGAAGAAGTAGAGAAAATCTTTGAAAAGCTGGCAAGATCCTTCTTATTGAGTCAATATATTCATTAATATTCAGGAAATTCAATACAAAGTGGGCACAGGGAAAGATGACAAAAATTGTTAAAGAATTGAGTTTGAAACTTTTAGAAGCCTCCTGATTGAGTAACAGGAATATTTTTTCTGGAAGATTCATATGGAATAGGACATGGTAAGGAATGAAAATTTAAATATATATATATATATATATATATATATATATATATATATAATATCTTTTTTTTCGGGGCATAGTGACTTTTTTGGGGGGGTTAAGTGACTTGCCCAGGGTCACAGAGCTAATAAGTGTCAAGTGTTTGAGGCTGGATTTGAACTCAGGTACTCCTGAATCCAGGGCCAGTGCTTTATCCACTACGCTACCTAGCTGCCCCCCCCCAATTATATCTTAATAGATAGTCAAGGTCATAGATGATTCCTTAAAAGACACAATTGTAGAGATAACTTTGCTCAATCATCCTCTATCAATATTAAACAAAACAGGGAGATGTGCCTATGTTTTCTATGTATTATCTCATTTGAGTCCCACAACCCAGATTTTACTGGCACCACCAGGTAGAACTGGGAAAATAATAAAAAATGATCATAATATAGTTATTAATAATCATCAATCCTGACAATATTGTTAATTAGTTATTAATATAATTGTTATTAAAGATAAAATAAATCCCTTTCATACAGATGATTCGACATCAGAACATATTATTCCACCTTCTCTCTTAAGCCCCAGACTAACATTTCCAACTGCTTAGGCAGATAATTTTATCTGTATGTTCTATTAGTTCTTCATACACAGCTTATGCAAAATGGAATTTATCACTTGAGATTCCCACCAAACCATCTTTTACTCCTAACTTGTGCATCTATAAATGATGCCTCCATCTTGTCACTTACTGAGATGTAAAATATAAATTACATTTGATTTCATCTCTCTCTAATCTCCTTCTCACAATAAATCACCAGGTCCTGTCAAACTAATTCCAAAAATTCTCTAGCATCTATCCTGTTCAATTCAATAATGCTATTTCCATCCCTATTTTTACTAATTATTTCTACTTTTAAATTTCCTTTATTTTACTAATGACTTCCCCCATTTACTTCTTTTCTTTTCTTTTTCTTTTTCTTTTTTTTTTTTTTTTTTGGTGGGGCAATGAGGTTTAAGTGACTTGCCCAGTGTCACACAGCTATTAAGTGTCAAGTGTCTCAGGCCAGATTTGATCTCAGGTCCTCCTGAATCCAGGGCTAGTGCTTTATCCACTGCAACACCTAGCTGCCCCCCCCCCGCACCCCCATTTACTTCTTACCTGGACTACCATACCTCTTAATTGGTCTTTTTGCCTCAAGTCTTGCTCTGTTCCAGTGAAAATTGTACAAGCCTGTTGTATTGATTTCCCTAGAGTGTAGTTTGGAGCACATTTCTTTACTTTTAAAAATTGTCAATATTTCTAAATAAAGTTTAAACTTCCTGACATAGCATTTAAATTTTGTCATGATCTGGTTCCAATATATCTTTCTAACTGATAAAGGCCAGTTGGGCTAAGTCAGCAGCAGCAGCCAAATGTGTCAAGGAGTTTCATATGGTGTCACAACAAGGATCAAAGATACTGAGCCAATCCAAATGCATCCTTTTCTGGACTTGCATGTAATTAGTATATTTGTGGAAGAACAGGAACTTCTCTTACTCTGACTACTGTCCATTGGAAGTACACCAACTTCCCCTGTCTACCTCTGGACATAAAATGTGTCCTCCCCTACAGGCACAAAATATGACCTCATCTAATTGTTCTGGGGCCATCCAGATTTAATCTGGAGTTTGGGGGAGGGCTAGTCTTTCCTTGACATTTCTCCCAGGAAAAGAACCAATATTTAAGAACCATAGTAATGGGACATGAATAGGGTATATGTCCTTTGTTCATAAGAATAGGTTATATGTTAGCAATAAATCTTAATAGTTAAATCTTAAGCATAAAGGGTTCCTTTCTCTTTCTTGAAAATTCAAAGTGACCTCACATAGCAATCTTTTCTTCCTTAGTGCTCTTCAGTACACTTTATAATCTGTGGCAGTCAAATTAATCATTATTTCCTGAACATGACCTTTCTTACCTCCAAGGCCTTGATCACACCATGCCTTCTACCCTTCCTTTATATTTTTACCTGTTGAAATCCTCCTCAAATATCGCCTCTTCCTTAAAGGCTCTGTTACTTCAAAGAAAAGTATTCTCTCCTTCTTCTGAACTACAACAATATTTTTTGTATGTAGTTCTCTTTATACATCTTAGTACCTTCCCCCACAGTGTCTAAAACAATGCCTTGAACATAAAGGCCTTAAGTAAATGTTTAATTTAATGAATACATTACTGAATGAACATATTTATATACATAATATACAAGCTTGGCATTTGGTAAAAACAAATTTAAATTGTTTTGTCATTCATAATATTCCTCTTTTGCAAGGAACTCACAGGGTTGACTCTCACAACTGGTTAAGAGACCAATTTGTATCATAGGCAGATATTGAAGCTAAGCCTTACTGAGTCTAAGATTTGTTGTCCTTCAGTCATTCTTCAGTTGTGTCCAACTTTTTGTGACCCCCATCTGGGTTTTCTTCGCAAAGATATTGGAGTGGCTTGTCATTTCTTTCTCTAGCTCAATTTTTTTGGTTTTTGTTTTTGTTTTCTTATCTATTTTATTCTGAACTTTAATGAAACAAACATTTCCATGATACAGTAGAATACTATTAGAGAACAATCCCTCCCCTCCTCTCTCCCTAAGGCGGCAAACAATCTGATATGGGCCATACATGTATGATCATGTAAAACATCACCATACTTGTCACTTTGTACAAGCAAACTTAATCATAAAAACATTGTAAGAATGTGAAAAATAGCATGCTTCAGTCTGTGTTCAATCAATATCAGTTCATTCTTTGAATGTGGATAGTATGTTTCATCAATAGTCCTTTGAGATTGTCTTGAATCATTGTATTGTTGAGAATAGTCAAGTCATTCACAGTTCTTCATCAAATAATATCGCTGTCTCTGTGTACAATGTTCTCCTGGTTCTGCTCACTTCCCAATACATCATTTCCTACATATATTTCCAAGCTTTTCTAAAATCATCCTGCTTGTCTTTTCTTTTCTTTTTTTTTTTTTTAGGCAATGGGGGCTAAGTGACTTGCCCACGGTCACACAGCTAGTAAGTGTCAAGTGTCTGAGGCTGGATTTGAACTCAGGTACTCCTGAATCCAGGGCTGGTGCTTTAACCACTGCGCCATCTAGCTACCCCCCCTTGTCTTTTCTTATTGCACAATAATATTCCATCACCATCATATACCACAGTTTGTTTAGCCATTCCCCAAATGATGGGCATTCCTTTGATTTCCAATTCTTAAACACCACAAAAAGAGCTGTTATAAACATTTTTGTAGAAATAGGTCTTTTTCTCTTTTTGGGGATGTCTTTGGGATATAAACCTAGCAGTGCTATTGCTGGATCAAAGGGTATGCACAATTCTATGGCCCTTTAGGCATAGTTTCAAATTGCTCTCCAGAATGGTTTAGATCTTTTCACAACTCCACCAATAGTGAATTAGCATCCCAACTTTCCCACATCCCTGCCAACAGCCAATATTTTCTGTTTTTGTTATATTTGCTACTCTGATAGGTATGAGGTGCTACCTCAGAGTTGTTTTAATTTGCATTTCTCTGATCAATAATTATCGAGAGTATTTTTATATGATTATTGATAGCTTTGATTTCTTTGTCTGAAAACTGCCTTTTCAAATCCTATGACCATTTATCAGTTGGGAAATGACTTGTATTTTTATAAATTTGTTGCAGTTCTTTATATATTTGAGATATGGGGCCTTTATCAGAGATATTTGTTTCAAATTTTTTTTCCCAGTTTTCTACTTCTCTTGTAATCTTGGTTACATCAGCTCAATTTACAGAAGAGGAAACTGAGACAAACAGGGTTAAGTGACTTGCCTAGGGTCACACAGTTAGCAAATGTCTGAGTTCAGATTTGAATTCAGGAAGATGGTCTTTCTGACTTCAGGCCTGTCATCTCCTGCCCTGAGTCCAAGGTTGGTTGTCTGCTATTCCACATTCTCCTATCATCTAAGTATATAGTAGAAATGAAAGTATTTTAAGAATATCCACAACCAACCTGTTTAACTGGACATGGAGTCTTTCATAATAACTTTCCAAGCATCTGTTTCAATAAATTTTGCTGGAAGAAACAACCAAATTATCATTTAGTTTTCTCACATAAATGTGAAGTTAATCAAAAAATTATTCAAATCAATCTGTTCTTTAAAATGTCTGCTTTCTGAAAATAAGAGCTGTGCCTTTTGGGGATTGTGAAAAAGAAATACTGAGGTTATATCATACCACAAGAATGTACTTTTTTATAGAGAAAAAAAAATTAAACTGAGACTTTCCCTTAGTGATTGAAATCAAATCCACCCACCCCAGACCACACAAAGTAATCACACCCACTTGGACTAACATAGTAGCTGCTCAAAATGAATGGCTCGGTTTGAGTGTGCCATCATCCTGGGTATTGCTCAGTAATCTCCTAATTGTGGAGAATACTGAACAATACTGGGGCTGTGGAAGAAAAGCTTCAGAAACCTAGACCACACACTGAACAAAGCTAGCCTTTCAGTTTGGGGGATAGAGGAAAAGAATGACTTCCCATCTCCTACTTCTGGTAAACCCACGATAGGGAGAGAGACAACTCCCTTTCCTGGGCCCACATAACTACCTGGATTAGAGACAAGATCTTCATAGCTATAAGGATATGACAATTTTCCACTTAACTACTATGACTGCTTCTCTTGTTGCTACATCAGTTGTTATTTCTGGTTGTAAAGGTGACTGTGGGTCAATTTCAAAAATGGTGAACTGGATGGGCCAATTCTACCCGCTTTCTCCTCAATACTCAGACCCTTCCCAGTATTTGTCTCAAACAAAAGCCACTCCTGGGAGACAAAGTAAAAATCAAACACATCTCCTAGTCTTTAGGACCTTATGGAAAGACTTGTAAAGGAAACTTCAAACAAAAGAAGAGTCATAGAGACTACATCCATTTTGTTAACAGGGGAATAAATTTGACTGCATTTTACAGATATTCCACATGGCTAGGAACTTTAAAAAGAGATTATACTAAAAACCAGTCTGCAGAGCAATGATATGCAAATCAGATTTGCCAGCCCTTTGCTAATAAAATATTACTATTTTCAGTAGATTTATTTTATTACCTGAAAACTGAGAACATGTACTAAACCTAATAAAAATGAGACTGACACATTATGATAAAATCAACTAGTCATTGGCAAATACAGATAAAGCCAGACTCAATAAAAAGTATATTAATCTTCCATGTCAAATTATATCCACCTGGAAAGATCTTCCTCCTTGCACAGTATGGAAAATGACAGGTGTTTAAAAAATTATTATTATTAAAGCCAACTTTTAGAACTTAAACATTTTCCCTTCTTCACTATTGTCAAACAATGAGAGCAGAAGTTTCTGGCCTCTTATTTATGTGGCATTTGTTGTGATTTTCCCAAGCAATAATATACAGTAACAGAGACAGATGAGAGCCCTGTATCATCCTTGCCCTCAAGGGGAAACAGCCAAGAACAGGCCTCTAATGAAAAATCCATACAGCAGGACAATAAATAATGGGAGAAGGAAAAAAAAAAAAAAACGGGTTCCAAGCCTTACCATCATAAAGTGTTGAATGAATATTCAATTCAGAGCAATTGAAAGCCTTCCCCACACTCGGTTAAGACCCTGGCATTTTGGCTCATTTGTTTAATTCTTTTCCCCCTTCTTAGGTTACACCACAATCAGCTGTTAATTCCCATGGGAGTTCCCAACAACAACATCTACAGGACTTAATTTGCAATATCATTAAAGCCTGAGTGGTTCCCTGGAGCTTTTAATTTGGGATGAGAGTTTTTGATAAAAAGAAAAAAAATTATCATTCAGGTTGTGGTTACTACCTGCTGAGTCCTGGCTACATCGGCTGGCACTGAGTTATTTGCATGGGTTTCAAAAATGATAACTAATCTTCCCATTATGTAGGATCCAAGAGATAAGATACCATAGGAGGTTTTCAAAACTCTCTAGGAATGTCTGTATTTGAATAGATGGATAGATATTTACATCACAATCCTTTTCTCCCCTGCCTTTCTCCCTTCCCCTCTGGAATTATAGCTCCCAATGTATAGTTTTCCACAGACAACAAAGTGATCTCCTCACAACAATCCAGTGAAGTGAGTAGAACAAGGATTATTAGCTCTAACTTACATATAGAGAAAAATGTATAATGCATGAAACTCTGGATTTGGAATTAGATAAATTTGAATATTCTCTCTTCCTTGCTTTCATGACCCTGGGTAAATCACTCAGCTTCCCTGGGCCACAGTTCACTCATTTGAAAAAAAGGAGGGTTCAGGGGTCAGACTAAGTCCCTTCCAGCTTTAAATCTATGATCATGTTCATTTGAAGCCAGTCTATTATTTAAGCTACTATGAAGAATATGAACTGTAATTTCACCCCCCAAAAATCTTACTTTTTCTTTTCTTTTTCTTTTTTTGTTTTTTTGCAGGGCAATGAGGGTTAAGTGATTTGCCCAGGGTCACACAGCTAGTTAAGTATCAAGTGTCTGAGGCTGGATTTGAACTCAGGTCCTCCTGAATCCAAGGCCAGTGCTTTGTCCACTGCGCCACCTAGCTGCCCCACTGTTTTTCTTTGTGGATAAGAAATCATAGGATCCTATATTTAGAACTCGAAGGGAGAACAGAGACCGTCTAGTCCAAACAACTCATTTTAAAAAGGAAACTGAGGGCCATGGAGGTTCAGTGTCTCATCCAATATCATACAGTAGCAAAGCTGAGATTTGAATCCATATCTAATGACTCCAAATTTTACTGTCTATAAATGAATACATATAGTAATTTTGTAAATATGCACACATATAATATAGCATGTTGCCATCCCCCATTTCTTTTCTGAGCTGAAATAGAACCAGAAGGCATCTTAGTACATCTAGTACAAACTCTTAATTTTACATATTGGAAAATGAAGCCACAGAGGTTATGTAACTTGCCTGTGATCACAAAAAGATTTGAGTGGCATGTCCTGGACACAAATTCAAGTCTTCTTCTGAGTCCTGAGATTTGTCATTGATACTATGAGAACCAATACTCTCCTTACTATTCTTCAAACATCTCTGGCTTGCTCTCTCCCTCTCTCTCTCTCTCTCTCTCTCTCTCTCTCTCTCTCTCTCTCTCTCTCTCTCCCTCCCTCCCTCCCTCCCCCTCTCTCCCTCTCTCTCTCTCTCTCTCTCTCTCTCTCTCTCTCTCTCTCTCTCTCTCTCTCTCTCTCTCTCCCCCCCTCTCCCTCTTCCTCTCTCTCTCTCCCTCTCTCTCTCTCTCTCTCCCCCCCCGACTCGTTCTCCCCCCCCTCTCTCTCTCCCCCCCTCCCTCTCTCCCTCTCTCTCTTTCTCTCTCTCTCTCTCCCTCTCTCGTTCTCCCCTCTCTCTCTGTTTTTCTCTTCTATAAACTGCTCAAGTTCTTTTTCCTAATCAATACATTTTGTCCTCCTTTCTATAGGTTTTTTTCTTTAAATCAGACCAGAAGACAGAGATTCAGGTGTCATTTACAAATAATCTGGCGATCTTTTGACTTCTGTCTTAGATCTATAGAGAAAAGGGAAAGGAAACGAAAGATATAGGGATAGAATTTATACATCCCTGTTCATGCCTGACAGTAATGTGTGTGGATTCTAGAGGAACTGGGTAGTTCTGAGAACTGATGGAGAATTACGAACCAGCTCTAATAGAGTCACGAATAGATAAAATTGTATAAAAGAACAAGTTTGATTATCCACTCAACCTTTCAGCATTCCTCTCTCCACATCTTCCCCCTTAACACCAGAATTCTGCTTCATGTTGACCCTTTTTCTTCCAAGACTCTACTAGTTCACCCCACACACACTCTATCCTCTACTCCAAAGTCCTTTCTAACTTTTATTTACCTACACAGTGAGTGTCCTATGGGAAGCAATGAGAAAAAGTGAAAAGTTGAAATTGTACTTAAGGTACCTGGGATGAAAAACTACCATCTTGTGATAGCTATGTGACCTTGAAGTTAAATTTACTCCTTTGTAAAATGGGGATCAGAATGATACTTTCACAACTTTCCTCATAGAGATATATTACTATAATTCTCTTAGATCATATTTATGAGGCAAATACTTTGTAAACCTTAAAGTGCCACATATATGTAATTTGTTTTTATCAATACCTCCATTTACTTGAAAATATGACTGCCCTATGATCTAAAGTTTAGCCTTGTCTACCACAAACTGCCTCTTTAAAAGAATATCATAATGGCTCTATGTATAACTTCATATGTAGATATAGCTAGATATGTATTTGAACAATTTGCACAAAAGCCTATTGAAAACAAAGTTTCTCATGTGGAAGGAATCTAGTAGTGAAATCCTAGACACCCCAATAGGTCAATGGAAGAAAGATTTTGAATTGGAGGGATTTCCTGGTGCCCCTCAAATCACACCAAATAGGTAGCATCTCTACTCTGCTGGTCTTGGTTACAATAACTTAGAATACTGAAGAGGAAGGAAGACTGTCAAGGAGAGGGCAAGAGATAGGAAGAGAAGTTGAGGTGTTTCCTTTTTGTTTTATATAGCCTGGATGCAAATTCATTTTTCTTTCCTCATAGGATACTTGGGAAATAGGGCGTGTTTCATATAGTCAGTTATTGTCTAGGCTTTCAGATTACTCTGCAGCATGACCTTAAGATGATTTTTCTGTATCATAGTCTTCCCTATGGCTATTTTTTAAAGTAGTTCTTTCAGTTGTTATCACTGCATAATAACATATTATGATGCCTCCCCCCCATCTTTTTTTGCTTTCAGCATAGTAGAACTCTATTCTTTTAATTCTTTTTCTAACCCATTTAATACATAAAGACATTCTTTCAAATAAGTCTTGAATTTTAGCATGTGCCATTTACCAAAATGGTATATGCTGAATTGCAAACTCATGAAAATCTAAAGATTATTAAGAATATATTGGGGAGACAGCTAGGTGGCCCAGTGGATAGAGCACCGGCCCTGGATTCAGGAGGACCCGAGTTCAAATCCGACCTCAGACACTTAACACTTACTAGCTGTGTGACCCTGGGCAAGTTACTTAACCCCAAGTGCCTTACCAAAAAAAAGAATATATTGGGGAAATAACTTTTTGCAAAAATTGAGATATTGAATTATATCAAATATAAAATACTTTATTCTCATTATGTTTTAAATAATATTTACGTCTGTACTTTTTATTCTATAAGTGAAGAAACTTTAAGAAATAAAGTCAAATACCAAATGGTGACATGAAGTATGGCATTAAAGGAATCACTTTGAACAGTTCACAATTTTTTCAAAGATTTGATACAGGAGAACATAAAAATCTCATATGGTTTACATTTTAAATACTTTTCAAGCTATATTTCTATTTAGCAATCACATTGTCCTTGATATGAAAATAATCTCAATGCTATAAAAGACATGACAATAGTTTATATCAACACAGGGGAAATATAAACTACAAGGATGAGATTAAAATTTAGAATTTGTATATTGAGCCCTTTTTATTCTTTCCTCTCTTTCACTTTTCTACTTCCTTTCCAGTTTTTGCTCACTTTTTTCAATTTGGTCCTATGTTATTTAATAAATAAAAATAAACAAAGTCTTCAAAATAAAACAATATCTAAAGTCAGACTCATTTCCAAGATTGGCATTGCCTAGAGCTGTTACCTAAAGAAGGTATATACTGAATTACAAAGTCATGAAAACCGAATATCTCTTCAGGATATAATGAATATAGAGAAGTAGTACTAGATGAACATTAGCTTGATTATTGAGGAGCAGAAGGAGGATGAGGGTAGCTTTAGAAATTCAGGAAAATTTATGTGTCAAGCTAGAACATGTACAGAATGTCTCATAGTGCTCAGAGGATGTGACCTTACCCCATTGTAGAGACTGAAGACTCTACTCACAGGAGAGTGATAACACAGTATGAAAGTGTCCTGGAGAGACTAGGGAACATGTGTAGACAGACATTCAGCAGCTACTAACCATGTGGTTAGGAAAAGTCTTTTTGTTTGGCTATGTAAGCAGAACTGGGGGGGTATCTTCACATGAATGTCAGCCTTAGCCTATTTGCTTTGTCTCATTCCCGTCAGTTGTGGTTGGGTGCTTTGACTGATTGGTTGATAGTTTCTGGCAGCTAGTGACATAATAGATAGAGTGCTGGGTCTAGAATCAAGAAGACCTACATTCAAATCCAGTCTCAGACACTTCATAGGTGTGTGACCCTAGGCAAATCATTTAATCTTTACCTCAGTTTTCTCAACTATAATGGGAGGTAATAATAGCACAGCCCTTGTAGGGTTGTTGTGAGTCTCAAATGAGATAAAATTGTGAAACATGCTTAGTGCAGTTCCTTGCACATAGGAGGTACTATATAGATGGTTATTCCCTTTTCCTGTTCCCTTTTGGCTAAAGACAATGCTGCAAGAAGAAAGGCTTGGGAGTTTTCTCCCTGTAGAGTTGACATGGCCCTAAATAATGGGCCTTGATACCTGATCTCTGTATTTCTTCTTTTCCATTCTAGGTGAATGGATGGGAGCCTCCAATCTAGTCCATCTGAAATGTCAGAAAGGTGTGCACCCAAGCTCTCTAGCATCCAAACTATGCAGGTAGTTCTGCATCAGTCCCCACTATGGCAGGGTGACATTCAAAAGTGACTTTCATTATCCAAACCAGTGGAAGTTATCATCAGGCGGTCATGTTGCATCTGTAGGTAAAGTTGGTAGAACCAATGTTATGCAAGAATTGAGCTAAATTAGAGCCTAGACTCCCCAGAAAAAGAGGTAGAATATGGGAGAATGTGCCCTCCTGAACTGTTGAAGGGGGTCATTATTTTTACTTGTCTTATTTCAGTATCTTCAAAGTGAATATACCTTTTTAAAAAACTAATTGATGTTACATGGTTAGATAAAAATGAGACACTAGCCACTGGCATCTAATGGTGGAAGGAATACAGCCAGGATGGAGACAGGAGTCTCAATCTGATGACAGTAAGAGGACACAACTCATCAAACAGTCAGAGTATGCTAGAAGGTTCTAGAATAACCCGAGTTTCCTGAGAGAGAGAGAGAGAGAGAGAGAGAGAGAGAGAGAGAGAGAGATGTAACCTGCCTGACTCTGGGATATTGGGCAAGGGCATGTTCATTACACTTAATACCATCAATCTTCAACAACAGAGCTGAAATCCATCAGAGCCAACCCTACACAAAATTTTAAAGTACATACACTTTATGATGGCTATCTTCCTTTTTTCAGAGTTCTTAATAGTATTTAGAGGCAGATAGGCTATTAAAGACCATCTGATCCAATCTCATTTTATAGATGTGTACAAATATTTTGACTTACTGGCCCAATTTGGGGGGGCCTAATCTGACTGGGGTACTTAATCTGGGACTTTTGACTAACTGGCTATCTGACTGCTATTAACTTAATATGGGCCATTTATAAAATTCCACCACACTGCTCCACTCCCAAAATTGATAAGCAAAAGATTAAGAAGCCTCTTCCATTTTAACAGCAGAGGGTTTATTTATGAGATACAATTTAAAATTAAGAATACAGGGAAATAAAATGTACAAACTGACTGCATTGCAGAGTCTCTTTCCACCTGCTGTGCCTGGAACTTTTTTAATACAATAAGGGCCCTTGGCCTTTTGCCTTAGGGTATGTTCTACTTTCACTGCCCAGCTCTTTTCACTAACTCCGAGCCCCTTTCACTTTGTCTATCCCCCTGCATTGAACTTTCCTCTCCCTACTGCTACCACTGAACCCCTGTGTTTCTCTCTCACTGACCTCTCCTTCCATTCTCCTAGTGCTCCAGTGTCCTTCTCTGTTCCATTTGTCTTCTCAGCCCCCACTTCAGCGTCTCTAGTCTCCGGAGTCCTCCTTAATCTTGTCAGCCCCCAGGCCTCTTAATCTTGTCTGCCCTTCTCTGTTCCCATTCCTTCTCTTCAGCCCCCTTAATCTTGTCCTTCAGCCTCCCCACCTTGCGTCTAACTCTCCAGTTTATATATCTTCCTTTTCTCCACTCAAACCTCAGTGCTTTTTTCACCCCCACATACACCAAGCTAATCAGCCAGCCAGGGCTGAGGCTGGGGGGAGGGGATGCTCAGGTGTCTTGTGAGTACCACACCCAGGGCTCTAGGGGCCTGTGCTCCCTGCTGTGTGCCCAGGGACCTCAGCATGGGCCACACCAGTGCCCAGGATCTCTTGGATAGTTCCACTTAGGGCGGAGAGAGCTAGGGCTCCCTCCCCCCAGCTGTCTGACCTGGTGTCTTATATAGCCCATGGGGATTTTTGGCTCAGCTGAAGCAGAGGGGGAGGGGCACCAGCACCTCCCACACAAAAGAGACCTTGAGGGCCCAAGGCTTTCTAATCTCAGGCCAAAGATAGAATCCCCAAATCAAAATAAATTTCCACATATGGAAACTGAGGTTTAGGAGGTAGCATAAATTGCCTAAAGTCATATAGGGAGTAAAAATGAAAGAATAGTTGAATCCATTATTTTTTTGTTTTTTTGGTTTTTGCGGGGCAGTGAGGGTTAAGTGACTTGCCCAGGGTCACACAGCTAGTAAGTGTCAAGTGTCTGAGCTCACATTTGAACTTGGGTCCTCTTGAATCCACGGCCAGTGCTTTATCCACTGCGCCACCTAGCTGCCCTGAATCCATCATCTATTAATAATATAGCTGTTTCTTTCTCTCTCTCTCTCTCTGTCTCCTGTTACTTCTAACCTTTGTCTTCTTCCCAGCCCTGTCACCCTCTGCCCCCATTTTTTGTTAAATGTGCCATTTCCATAAAGGATGTGCATTATGATTGAAAATTCCTCAAGTTTGGAAAAGCTTTTTTGAATGAAATGTATTCTAGAAGAAATTTTCTACCTATTCTATACCTTCTTTCATTGTACTTGTCCATTCCTATGGCTTCAACTTACAGAGTTAGGATCAATGCATAGAAGCTGCAGGGAGCCAGGCTTCAGCTTGCTCTAAGACAGAGATTCTTAACCTGTTAACTATGTAATCCCCAAGAGATCCATGGATAATTATCAGGGAGTCTGTGAACTTAGATGGGGAATTTGTTTTTTATTAACCTCTAACTGGAACTTAGCATTTCCTTCAATGATGAATATAGGCAACAAACCACAGTAGCATTAACAGTACTTGTAACTCAGTAGAAATCACAGATATTTTCTTATCATATTACAGTTGTTGGAGGTATCTTTTTTGGTGGGGGAGGAAATTGGAGTTAAGTGACTTGGCCAGGGTCACATCCCTAATAAGTATTTGAGGCTGGATTTGAACTCAGGTCCTCCTAACTTGAAGGCCAGTATTCTATCCACTGTACCACCTAGCTGGCCCTTACTGGAGATATCTTAAAATAGCACAAATACTTTGAAATTATGGTTGTTGTTAGGCCTGCCATTCCACATATTATTACATCAAAAATTGTTTCTTAATATTTTGATAAAATATATTTCAATAGAATTGATATCCTTTGTAATCCTATGCTTTTATTTTATGCATTTAAACACATTGTTATAAGATGGGTCTATAGGCTGTGCTAAATTGCCCAAGGGATTGATAACACACACACACACACATTTTAGAACCCTTGATATAAAGAAAAATTTCCTAATAATCAAACTATCCAAAAGTAGGTCCTACTTCATTGTGGGACTTCAAACAAAGTCCCAATGCCCAGTCATTAGAAATATGGCAGAGGGGCTTCTAGGTCAGGCATGAGTTCAAGTAAATGGCCGCTGAGGTCTTCATCCCATTGCAGATTCTGAAAACTATCATCTCTATTCTATCATTTCCCAAAACTACATCTCCTCTTCTGCCCTGCTGGAAAAGCTACAGTTCTTTTTATCCCTTTGATATCCATTTAATATTTTACCATCACTTCAAATTCAATCTGTCCCAAACCAAACACATAAACTTTCTCTAAAATGCATTGCTCCTCTTTCTGAATTTTTATAAAAACAGCATCGACAGTATCCTCACAACCTTATTCGCCTCCATGTGCACTTCATTCAAACAGTATGTTCCTGTTCTCATAGTCTGTGAGTCCTATGATGCTATCATAGCTCACATTCCCCACCCCCTGCCCCCCACCTCCAGGGATTAACTAGCAAGGGTCAGGGGTAAGACATCATCAACTGATGGTCTATGACAGGGAGACATGCTATTGTTCTTGATTATTATTTATTGCATTCTGACAATGCATGCCAGCCTGTACAAGAATAAAAGACTTGCTCTTTGCCCTGAGCACTTATAGCCTAAGCTAAGAAGCCAAAATAAATCAGGCATGAAGTACAGCACATACGGGAGTGGTTAAATGTCAGCAATAGAAGCCTTATTACTATTTATTTAGCTTTCTGGCACTACTGTGGGAACCTTCCATAGTTATTCCTTTGAACCCCAGAATTGCAATCTTCAGGAAGAGACACAAGACACACCTCTTCTCCCAATCGCTAATCTTAGCTCAGGAAACCAATAAACTAAAACTACAATCCAGGATGTTTTGCTTTTTTTTTTTTCCCCTTAACTCCCAGAATGGAACGAAACAGGGTGGTGTTTATACTCCATCCCTGTTTACATCCAGTTTCTAGTCAACAATATCTTTCTAGGTGTCTAAATAGTAAAGCAATAGGCACAACTGAAATAAGAACAAAACATGCATTCTCATGCAGTGAAATAGACAATTGAATGGTTGTCTTCCTACACAGAAGAGAACTGAGGCCTTTATAAGATAACATAATGAGTTGAAATGGGGTACTACAAAGAAGACGGGCAAAATAAATACTTTCAGGATTACTGAAGCAACGGTCTCAAGCATGGAGGCATTACTGTGGATGACTGGAAAAGAGTGACCACACTGGAATGCAACTTTAAAGGATATGCCTGTTTTTGTGAATAGACTTTGGGCTGAAGCATGAAGCTAAAAAGCAGTATCACAAAAAAACCCCCAAAACCCATGGACTGTGACTATACCTTTGACTGCTAGAGACTACAAAGGATAAACTCTCTGGGTACCCAATGTGGGCTTTTTAAACCACATCGCCAAACCTAAGTGTGACTATGCCACTCATTTCTCAAGAAGCTTTAGTAACTCCCTATTGCCCCTAGAATCAAATACGATATTCTCTATTTGGCATTGCTAAAACTTCACAATATGCCTCTAGCTTGCTTTTCCTGGCTTATTATATATCACTCTCCTTCCAAACTATACATTCTAGACAAACTGGCTTGCTTGTTATTCCCTGTACACAAACCTTCCATCTTCTACCTCTGGGACTTTGTAAAGGTGGTTGTCTCCCATACTTGGAATACCTTGACTCTTCACCTCTGTCACCACTGTTCAAAGCTTATCTTTTAAGTGCCTCCTTTTATATGAGGTCTAGCCAATCTCCCCAATTTTTCATGTATCCCCTTTCCTTTAGAGTTATTCCTTCTGCATCTCAACTTTCCACACCACAGTTTTGATATATCACAAATCATCATCAAGAAATTAAACAGGAATTTATAGGGAGTTTTGTCAAAGCTACAGACGACACTTATAGGCCAGCAGATAACACAGAAATAGTTTAGAAACTCTTAAATGCATAAAATATAGGCATAATGTTATATAATATAAACATACATTATTTTTTATACCATAACAATTCAGACTTCTTCTCTAGTATAATGCCAGGGCCAAAAAAATTTTACTTGGATTTTCCAGATCATAGCGGCATAATAGCCTTAACCCTCACAATGTGGAAGGGATAAAAGTACTTTGTATTTACATTTGTATATATTTTATATTTACTTATCTTTAAATATATTGTTTCTCTCCAAAATAATGTAAGTTTCTTGAGGGAATGTAGCAATATAATTGTTAATAAAATAGGATATATTGGGGCAGGTAGGTGGCACAGTGGATAGAGCACGGGCCCTGGATTCAGGAGGACCTGAGTTCAAATCAGGCCTCAGACACTTAACACGTACTAGCTGTGTGACACCAGGCAAGTCACTTAACCCCAATTGCCTCACCAAAAATAAAATAAAATAAAATAAAATAGGGCATATTTAATGTAGAGGGAAGGAAAAATAATAAACATTTATATAGTACCTACTATGTGCCAGATACTATGCTAAGCACTTTTTACAAATATTACCACATTTTCTGTACAGGTTGAAGGAATAAATGACCACCACCTGTGACTTTGAGAGGGAAACACATGCATATAAACCAAAGATAACACACATATATGCCATAGTTGGAAAAAATTACTTATTCATTCTTCTAGAACATGTATAGGGCAGTCAAAATTACAGTTAAATTCTCTCCTACACTTGGTACTCTGAAAAGAAAGTTTAAAAGTTAAAAAATTTAACTAACCATGGCGGAGGGGTGGGGAGGGGGGGAATTCTATATGCCATAAAATGTAGTCTATGCTAATATGCCCATTTAGTATTTGTGGTTTTGAATACATTTGAAAAAGTATGACCCCAGTAGCATTCTAAATAATTCTAAGATGTCATTGCTTAGCTCACTTCAAAAAAAAAATTTTCCATTTCCTTCTTCCCAAAGCTTAAATCTCTAAACTTGGCATTCAAGCACCCACCTCCCCCTCAAACAGACAGAAATGACAGACACATACACACACACACGGTCATCAAGCTGCTTGTTTCATCTTCTCCTTCATATATTCAACACCAATGAAATGGGAACACTTCCCATTCACCAAACAGATCCTCTCTTCCCCACTTTTTGGTCCTTGATCATGACCTTGCCTGACATCCTACTAGAATGACATCCTCCCTTCACATTTCTACCTATGGACATTCTATATATCCTTCAAAGGCTAAACTTAACCATCACCTCCTTTGTGAGGCCTTTTCTGAACCTTCAAACTGGATATTACTTTGTCCTCTGAATTCGATAGCAATTTGTTTATACTTCTCTTGCACACAATAAGAAAGCATCACCTAACAATAATTTAACATTGGTCTTAGAGTCAGAAGACTTAGGTTGTAGTCCCAGGCTCTCTTACTAACTTTCTGTATTACCTTGGACAAATTATTTAATCTCTCTGAGCCTCGGTTCCCTCATGTGTGAAGTAGACATAACAAATATTTATGGTACTTATCTCGCAGGGTTGTTGTTAAGATCAAATAATATGGTGCATATAGAGGGGTTTTTCAAGCATAGAATGGTTTCATGAGTATGAACTTGCATTAGTAAATTTTATTTTGTGTTATGGTCATTATCATATGTGTTGTATCCTCCTACTAATACATCAAATCCTGGAAGACAATAACCATGGCATTTGGGGGGGGGGGGATGGAGAAAGTTTAATCTAGTACATTGCATGTGGTAAGTATTTAGTATAGGAAATGTTTGTTAGAAAAAAACATTTTAGATGTTGTTAGGCCATAGGAATAGGAGTGGGAAAATATACAGATTCCCATACTTTGAAATCCATGTGTTTTTTAAAATAAATTTATATTTGCATGTTTTGCATTCATTTCAACAGTTCCTAAATCACTTCCTTTCAGTTACATTTGGAAAACTTTTTTTCCCTTAAAACTAGGTGGTCACATTTTTTATTGTGAAAGAAACATAAATAGCAATGTTGGGCTTAAAACCTCAAATCCACAAGATTGAATTATTTTCCAATGTTTTGCAGGGTGTAGTCATATAATTTTTTTTGTTTGTTTTGCTCTTTTGGCCCAAATATGTAGCTGTGACTTTATCTTCGGGAAATCTCGTTTTCTGGCTTTGGATACTATTAAATTCAATTAGCAAGTATTTTATTCCTAACTACACTCAAAAAAATTTGTAATGAACCTGCTTGACCTCAGAATAGAAATAAAAATACTTAAAAAACTAAAGTTATTTTACCTTTTGAACAGAGAAATAAAAGTCCCCAGACTCAGATATTAGTAGTTTTTCTCATAGGGAAAATACTTTTACATGTTTTCTTCTCCTTTTCATTGCTTTTCTGCAAATCTTCTTATGTGGCTACAGTTATATTTTGACCACAAACCAGTTAATTTATTCCCAGGTCAATTGTGTGAATAGATGACCATCTTTACAAGAATATAGCACATCTCAACTGCCTTTTTTTTTTTTTTGGTGGGACAATGAAGGTTTAGTGACTTGCCCAGGGTCACACAGCTGGTGCATGTCAAGTGTCTGAGTCCAGATTTGAACTGAGGTCCTCTTGAATGCAGGGCCAGTGCTTTATTCACTGCGCCACGTAGCTGCCCCTCAACTTCCCCTTATTAATAAATATGAAGAAGTGGGAAGAAGCAAATGGGGTGGGGAGCTAGGTGGCACATTGTCCCACAAAAAAAAAAAAAGGAAGAAGAAGAAGCAAATGGCAGCTTTATAGGCTCTAAGAGACTGAAAATAGAAGGATCAATACAGTTCATTTATTTATACTCATGAAGAGATCTTGGCACATTTTAAAAATCCCTAAAACTGAAAAAGAGAGTAACAATAAACATATGCTTTTTTCCTTTATTGTTTCAACAAACAACTATTTTTGATGTGCTAACACTCCTTTAAATATACGTAAATTCATTAAATTGGGGAAAAGATTAACTAAATGCAGGACCCATCTCCTTTGTTAGGAGTAGGTTGCTGGATATTGATGTTTTTTGTAAAACCAGTCAAACCAGCCCAATCTAATGTTAAAGTCATAAAAGAAAACATGAATTTTTTTTCTAGAAAATGCTGATAAATCTTTCATGTCTGCACTCACTTTTAGTAAATGCCTCAAATGATGTTGCATATCATCAGTAAAATGCCCAAAGCCTCTAACTCTCCTCCTGTGATTTTCTATATGTTTTTCCCATAGCTGTTACTTTACAGAATAAAGCTAATCTGGGTGGTAGAATACTGCACAATATATTGAGGAAATGTGGATGGAGTTTATGTTCTTTTGTCAGTACTAAAAATATCTCTGTGCTAGGAATTCCTCTTTTACCAAGCACCATGGGGGCCAGTTTCTCCTCCTATGCAAAACCATGTAGCTCTGTGGGAAAGAGACTCACCTTGTTATATCTAAAACCTTGCTATTGTGACACATCTGAAAATCTGAACAAAATGTACTTTCTATATTAAGAGATAAATGGCAACTTTTATCCTAGAAATGGAGAATATTTGTCTATGATAAATATATTCAAATATATTTTGAAGGAAACCAAGTAGTCACACAGGAAACGTTTATTTACACTATCGTGGAGAAGAAAGGAAATAATTTCAAAATGCCAGTATTCAACAAGAGAAAGGAGGGAGGGGCTACAATTCATCATCCGGAGAATCATTCTAGGAATGGCTTCTTCTTTGTACAGAACAGGTTATGGCCAGAAATTAAGTGAAAAGGAAATTTGAGTTTTATCTGATTAAATAAGATAGAAATCTATTAGTACAGGAAGCTTACAGCCTTTGAAGTTTATCAATTCTGCATTATAAGAAATTAATTCCATGCTTCCTAACTGTAAAAAGTGAACTAAGATCAGAAAAAGAATTGTCTCTAGCTAAGCAGAAGCAGACCAACAAAATATGATACATAGAACTGAGTTTTCACCCTAGGTATGAAATTAGAAAAGACATAGATTTTGTTTTGTTTTGTTTTGTTTTCCCACCACCATTACAACCTTTTCTAATCCATAAATGGAATTTTCCTATGGCCTTTACAATAGAGAGAAATAAGTTTTTTGGACGTAGGTATAATTTTCAAGGCCCAATCTTATTTTTTAATAAAATGTAACTATAGTAAATATAATGAATAATAAATAAAAAGGAGATAAAAAGGCACTAAGGAACTTTAATAAATAATCTATTTTCTAAGGAAGGGTTTTAATTCTGAAAAGAAAATGCATAAAAACTTGTAAACATTTGCAATACTTGCTTTCCAAATTGAAGGATTTGGTGGTTATTGTCTGTTTAAAATGGACAAATCTGCATATAGAATTTGTGCCATTTGGGCAGGGAGTTCATTTTTCTTTTTTCTTTCTTTCTTTCTTTCTTTTTTTTTTTTTTGCGGGGCAGTGGGGGTTAAGTGACTTGCCCAAGGTCACACAGCTAGTAAGTGTCAAGTGTCTGAGGCCGGATTTGAACTCAGGAACTCCTGAATCCAGGGCCGGTGCTTTATCCACTGCGCCACCTAGCCGGCCCCAGGGAGTTCATTTTTATAAGACCTTCTACTACTTTATTAGATCAATATATTCAACTTGTTTCTCTATTTTGCTGACAAGAACTTAGTGGAAATCTAAATGTCTTTGAATTTGGTGGAGTTGCTTTATAAATAAAGATCAGTTGCTAAGTTTCTTTTTTCCAATATTGTTTCTTATATTAAGTCAAAGGCATTAACTGGGTTTCTTTTCTTTTACAATTCCTTATTGCTTTTAATTGGTGATCCTACACTAAACTTTGTTCCAGCTTTTGTAAGATGGAGAAGAAAAACAGAACAGAAAATTATTCATTAAAGCTAAAATTTATCATATCTACATCATTTCATCAAGAAACAGACTAAAACCAGAAACTTATTCTACGTAGGATTTCTAGGTATGATCAAATTAAATATCATGGTACTCAATCATAAAAGTCAGATTACTGTCTATAATACAGAGCCATGTTTCCCAAACTCATTTTGGCAACTTAATACCTTGAGGCTTGACGTATTTACAGAACACATTAGTGCTGGTTGGGTGATCTAGAGTTATGGGAAGCCCCTGGAATAAAGAGGGATCATGGAGCAAAATTATACAAAGAAGTCTGCTTTCACATTGGAGAAATTGCCACTTGTATCCAGAGCCAGAGTAGTGTGGCTGAGAATACTACTGGGCTGTAGTCATCTAGCACAATCAGCTTTTAGGTTTATGAAAGCTAGCTTTTCAGATTGTATTAGACCTTCAGCACTTCCTTCCTCACTTTTTCATGAGGAAAGTACTTCATACTGCACATTCTTTTTCCTACAACTGTCAAATTCTCATATTCTTAGGATATCTGCTCTCCCACCCATCCTGCCTCTTGGCAAAACCCTTCCTTCATATTTAGCCATAGATACATATATCTTTGACTTTAAAGACCAACCAACTCAACCTTTGGCTTTCTATTTGCTGATATGCTCAACATTGTGTTCACTCCAAGTGTCTCTTATTCCTGTGGGCTCAGAGACTTAAAAAAAAAAAAAAGACAGTAGTCTACATCCTCTCTCTGACATTAGAAAAAGGTCAGCCTTTTCTCCTCTTATTTCCAGCAAATTATTTCTAGCATGAAGTGTTCTAACAGAACCACTTATTCTCATGTTAGTCTGCCTGTTTTCCAGAACACCACATTTCCAGATTACACAGTTTGAGAAACCCTATAATTGTCCTGGTCCCATGATGAGGGTTCTATAAACTCTGACTTGATGTGAATAATAGGCTCAGAAAATAAAAATTCAACCAACTGTGGACTGCTAAAGATATGTATCTTGACATGGGAATGCCCAGTTAAACCAGGAAAGGCTCAGATGGTGTTGCCAAGGACACAGTTGTCATTGTAACTCTTGACAAAAAGTCATCATTACCTGATGCCTTTGGGGACAATCTGAGCCTAAGACTTCAAAGACTTTTCTCAGGTATATACACAACATAAGGAAATACAAATATAGACTCATAAGGAAAACTACCCAGATACCTAGACTTCCAAGAGCCACACTTTTAGACCACAAAATATTCACCTGACTTTTGTTTGACTTACCTCTAAAGTATACGTTTCTACTACCACAGTTTAATGAATGGGTCAGGCTAAATAATAGCCCAGAGGACCAGGCTCTTTCTGCTTTTATCTGCTGCCTAAAGATAGCTTCAGGAGGAAAGTCTGATGCCACTGTTAGAATTACAGAAAGCATCTACGGCCTTCCTGGCCTCTGTTCCTGAAAACTATTTCATTTTGCCTCAAGAATCTCGCAATGGGAGATTGAAGGACATCAAAAGCCATATCTACCAATATTCAAAAGGTTATTTTGGCAGCAAAGTTGTAAATAGATTGAATGTTAGATTATCTGGATAAGGGTAACATTAATGTGCTTGTTTTTTAGATAGTGTGTTATATTTGTATATATACACACATGTATACACACATATACATATACATGCATATAGTATATGTGAATTGCAAAGACACATGTGTAATGTACATGCATACATACAATCTGTGTCAGTTTACTCCTCTGTAAAAATTAGGAACCGGGGCTAGATGGGCCTAAGTGACTAAAACCCCTTCTCCAAATCTATGATCTGACATGATTTACTAACACTGAGGATATAATATAATAATAGCTAGCCCTGATATAATGTTTTGAGGTTCATAAAGAGCTTTGTATGTTTCATCTGATAAAGGAAAAATATAATAAATGGATGTGTTCTACAGGGAATTCCAAAAAATATTTTGAACATTGGTATAACATGGTTTGAATAAGTATATTGAGACCTATCCCCAAGGTGATTACTTTGAAGTACTACACTTATATTGATGTAGAAGTTTCATCGTACTGGTTAAAAAATCTGTCTCCTCACTTTATAGTAATATTTCTCATGATGGTGTGAAAGCACTACATTCTGAATAAATTATTTAAAAACAGCATTTCCATAGCACATCAAGGTTTTCAAAGCACTTTACAATTATCACATTCTATCCTCACAACAGTCCTGTGAGGTAGGTGCTAGTATTATCACCATTTTACAAATTAGAAAACTGGCTGAGATGGATTAAGTAACTTATCTATGGTCACACATAAAAAAAGTGCTTGAGATGGGTTCTTCTTCACTTCAGACCCAGTGCTGTATCCACTGCACTAACCAGGTGATTCAGTTGAATCATAACTTGTTTCTGATCACTTCTATGCTTCTAGGGATTTTATCTGTTTTATATATGTATTCATGTATATATTTTTATATGCATGTATATGTATATATTCTGATATATACTGTCTGATATAATCTATATAATCACATACACATACATATATATATATAAACAGAAAAAATCCCTAGATTTTCTATACATACCAGCAAGTGTAACTCCTTTTGAAGTTAAAAGAAGTTATATGTGGAAGATTTCGACGAGGGGATAGTTAGGGATAGATTTGTGGGTAAAAAGGAGGACTATGGTCAGTAAGAGAGAGTGATTTAGGGCATATTAAAAGAAAGGATTTATTTATTCATTCATTCATCTATTTATTTATTTATTCATTTGTTTGTTTGTTTGTTTTGGTGAGGCAACTGGTTTTAAGTGACTTGCCCAGGGTCACATGGCTAGTAAGTGTCAAGTGTCTGAGGCTAGATTTGAACTCAGGTCCTCCTGAATCCAGGGCCAGTGCTGTATCCGCTGCTCCACCTAGCTGCCCCTGAAAGGATTTATTTTAAGACTTGATTTGTAAAAAAATCCATGGTTGGAAGAAAGTGGAGAAAGAGACAGAGACATACAGAGAGAAAGAAACAGAGAGAGAGAGAGAGAACGAGAGACAGAGACAGAGGCAGAGGTAGAGAGAGAGAGAGATCCTAGACCAATCTAACCAAGCTCATTAGTGACATTTATATTTTCACTGCTATGTCCCTTTACTGGTTCCAAACATAAAATCATTTTAAGGTATTTTACTCAGCAACTCAAGTGTGTCCTTTTCTGGGTACATTTTAGTGATCTCTAACTCCTTTGCCTCCTTACCCTGTCCCTCTTCCTGTCACCCTCATACAAATTCTCAGAACAGATAGGTAGAAATGTACATGCAGAGAGAATGAAATAATTTCTTCAGTGGCAAAGTCAATCAACTAAATTTAGAGGGATTGGGGTTTCACCATACAAACAGAGACACAAAATAAAACCAGATTAAGAAAAATAGCTCAATCTTCTCCCTTTTCGCACACAGTGGCCATAGTGAACAGGTAAATTTAATAATTAATGAAATGTTTTTATTTCAAGTCAAATTATAGTCTCTAAATCACAAATAGCAATAGAAATGTCATCACCAATTACAGTCACAATGATGAAGCATAATCTCAGAACTGTATGTTATTCTCAGAAAAGCATTGATATGTTTTTTTTCTGCACTATAATGAAATTTGTCAATGTTATAAATTCCCATAAACATTATAATATTAATCTAATCCATGAGTACACATTTTTTGGATGATGGTCAAGAGCAGGCATGAATGAAATATTTTTAAAGAAGGATCAGAAAGATCGGACAAATTACATACATTTTGTGATTCCTTTGGTAGGAATCATAAAGGTGGAATAGTTGATTTAAAGTGATCCAATGCTACTTTTTAATCTGGAGTAGATAGCAACTGGGCATACAGCCAGGTAATATGATGACATTCAAGTGTTGGTCAGCTCTCTCTTTTAAGCACTCTTTTCAAAAACAAATAGTTTCTGGTTTTCTGCAATATGGATATAGATATAATTTTATGATTTTTCTAGAAAAAAGATATATGTTGAAATTAACTGTTTATCACAGTTAAGTGTTTCATAGATTGCTGAAGCACCCAAGCAGTCTAATTTTCTAAATAGGTTGGATAGTACCCTCTGTACACCCAATTCTACTTTCAGAGCTCCTCCACCATCCCACTATTGCTGGCTAATCCAAGGTGACTGCTCAAACAATAATAATACAGTTATCCCTTCCACATTTGCTGAACTGTGTGTGCTGTCTGCAGCTTCTGCAAAACTCCCCCAAAATTCTCATTTAATTTCTTATGCCAACTAGTGATATATCAATAGCACAATAGGGAAAGCCATGATGTGGAAGGGATAACTGTACTCCAATTTTAGCCAAAAAAAAAAATGTTTAATACAAAACTAAAATATTATAGGGGATGATGTTAGATTTTTTTAACAATCGTTTATTTTATTTTCAACATTAATTTTCATAAGATTTCGAGTTTCAAATTTTTCTCCCTCCCTCCCTCCCTTTCCTCCCCACTCCACAACACAGCAACCAATCTGATATAGGTTATATATGTACAATCCACAAGTGCTTTTTTTAAGTCTGTGCGCAATCAATATCAGTTCTTTCTCTGGGAGAGGATCGTATGCTACATCATTAGGCCCTTGGGATTGTCTTGGATCATTGTATTGCTGAGAGTAGTTAAGTCATTGCTCATAGAATACTGCTGTCTCTGTGCACAACGTTCTCCCAGTTCTGCTCACTTCACTGTACATCAGTTCATATGAGTCTTTCCAGATTTTTCTGGAATCATCCTGCTTGTCATTTCTTATAGCACAATAATATTCCATCACAATCATACACCACAGCTTCTTCAGTCATTCCTCAATTGATGGACATTCCTTTGATTCCCAATTCTTAGCTACCACAAAGAGTTGCTATAAATATTTTTTTGTACAATACCCCCCCTTTTCTCTTTTTCACAATTACTGTTGTTAACTGTTTCCCTCCATCCTATTCCCTTCCCCATGATATTTATTCTATTATCTATCTTCTTTCACCCTATCCCTCTTCCAAAGGGATTTGCTTCTGACTGTCCCCTCCCCCAATCTACCCCCCTTCTTTTGCCCCTCCCTCTTCATCTCCTTCCCCTCCTATTTTCCTACAGAGTTAAATAGATTACTCCACCCAATTGAGTGTGTGTTATTCCCTCCTTGAGCCAATTCTGATGAGTATTAGGCTCATTTATTGCCCATCTTAAAAAGATTACTCCACCCAATTGGTTGTATGTGTTAATCCCTCCTTGAGCCAATTCTGATGAGATTAAGGTCTTTGATCCTATTCTGATGAGTGTAAAGTGAATTTACTGCCTGCTCCTCCCCTATCTCTTCCCCCACTCCATAAGCCCTTTCCTGTTTCTTTTGTGTGGGATTGCACCCCATGCTACCTCTGCCCTTCCCCCTGCCCCAGTGCATTCCTCTCACCTCTCAATTTTACCCTGAAGATGTCATCATGGGGCAGCTAGGTGACACAGTGGACAAAGCATCACCCCTGGACCCAGGAGGACCCCAGCCCCAATCCAGCCTCAGACAAGATATTCACCCACTGCACAACCCAGACATGTCACCTAACTCCAACTTTTTATGGTTCTCTAGGTTCTTGTATTTTAAAGTCAAATTTTCCATTCAGTTCAGGTCTTTTCATCACAAATACCTGAAAGTTCTCTTTTTTTTTATTGAAGCCCAATTTTTCCTCTGAAAAATTATAGTCACTTTTGCTGGATAGGTGATTCTTGGTTGTAATCCCAATTCCTTTGCCCTCTGGAATATCATATTCCATGCCCTCCTATACTTTAATATAGAAGCTGATGATCTTGTGCTATCCTGACTGGGGCTCTGCAGTATGTGAATTCTTTCTTTTTAGCAGCTTGCAATATTTTCTCCTTCACCTGGGAGCTCTGGATTTTGGCTATAATATTCCTGGGAGTTTTCCTTTTGGGATCTCTTTCAGGAGGTGGTCAGTGGATTCTTTCAATTTATATTTTACCTTCTGCTTCTAGAATATCAGGGCAATTTCCCCTGACAATTTCTTGGAAGACAAAGTCTAAGCTCTTTTCTTCATCATGGTTTTCAGGTAGACCAATAATTTTCAAATTATCTCTCCTGGATTTATTTTCTAGGACAGTAGTTTTTCCAAGAAGACATTTCACATTGCCCTCTATTTTTTTATTCATTTGGATTTGCTTTCTTGTCTTGGTTTCTCATAAAGACACTGGCTTCCAATTGTTCAATCCTAATTCTTAGGCAATTATTTTCTTCAGAGATCTTGTGTATTTCCTTTTCCATTTGGGTTTTCAAGCTGTTGACTTTTTTCTCATTTATTTCCTGCATCACCCTCATTTCTCTTTCCATTTTTTTTTCTCTACCTCTCTAACTTTATCTTCAAAGTCCTTTTTGAATGCCTCTATGGCCTGAGACCAATTCATATTTTTCTTGGAAGTTTCATAGGGGCCCTGACATTGCCATACTCCTCTGAGGGTGCACCTCAATCTTCCTTGTCACTAAAGAAACAATTTTTTTTTTAAAGTGCAAAAAACAATAAAATTCCCAGCTTTCTTCAAGGCCCAGGTCAAATGTTACCTTCTATAAGAGGTCTATCTTGAACACTCCAGTTACTAGTGCTGCCTTCCAAATTACTTTGTATCTATTCTGCATCACTTTTTTTTTTGGTGGAACAATGAGGGTTAAGTGACTTGCCCAGGGTCACACAGCTTGTAAGTGTCAAGTGTTTGAGGCCAGATTTTAACTCAATTCCTCCTGAATTCAGGGCCTGCGCTTTATCCTTTGCACCACCTATCTGCCCCCTATTCTGTATCACTTTAAAAAAAAAACAACACTTTTCTATGGGAATATTGTTTTCTCTCAATAAAGTATAATTTTTCTGAGGACAAGCACAATTTGTTTTTGTGTGTGTTAGTATGAAAATTGTAAGACTTTTTTCAACAAATTAATATCTATGCTTCTTTGTATCATTTTATTGTATGCATATGATTTGTTTTAAAAATTGAATTCTTTAAAATATTTTTAAGATTTTTTAATGAATTCTTAATTTAAATCAAAATGAATGAGGAAGATGATTTATATAGATTTCTATGAAAAGGAAGGTGACAGGTTTTTTTGGTTTTTGTTCATAAAAAAAGGGGTTGTCACTAAATAAGGTTTGGAAACTACTGTCTTTTGCTAAGGTTAGCAATTATTCCACATTGCAGATGTGCAGCTGATGCCTAGTAGTTATTATTGTGTCACATGAGCCTTGAGGAAATTAGAGAAACAACTGGGAAGTTTGTTTGATAATGTTTATAATAAACACTGCAGAATGCTTGGCTACCCTAGACATAGAAGGAATGTCTTCTTTGTCATTTAAGACAGAAGAGCAAGCCTGCAGCATCATGCAGGAATGGAGCGAAAGGACAAAAGAAGATGGAAAAGGAAGGCTTCCTCTCCAGAAGTACTTCCTTTAAGAAAGTTGTATTTTTTTTTAAACACAAGAGCACTTTTTCCCATTACAGTTCCATTGTCCTGCTATTAACCAATGAGGAACCTGGAAAAAACCAACTTACAATAACAGAAGCAGCTAAGGTTAGGACAACCAAATATCCCTTTTAAAAAATCATTTTGTGCCAGTGTATTAACAAACCCTTGGAGAATGCAATTTGTTCCCAGGGCAGGATCAGGAAATAACGATGCTTCTCCCTTGGGATTGAAAACACTTGCAGATCATTTTTTTAAAAACTCATGTAATTGAAATAGAGGTCTTTGTTAGATAATTGTTTTGATCAATTAAGACAGTATCAATGAAAAGACAAAATCTGGAATTGATTTCTCTCCATCCATAGTTACCCTGTGATCAACTTAGAAATAAGGAAACACAATTCACCGGCATGCATGCATTTATCCATTTCCCCTCCTTTTTCTTTCTTTCTTTCTTCCTTTTCCTTTTTCTTTCTTTTATTTTTCCCTTTTCTTTCCCTCTTTCCTTTTTTTCTGTCTCTTTTTCTACTTCCTTCTTTTTTCTCTCCTCATCCTGCTTTCCTTTCTTGTTTACTTACCTCTTTCCTTCTGTCCTGTCTTTCATTTTTTCTTTCTTTTCCTTTTCTTTTTCTTCTTTCATTTGCTTTTGTTTCTTTCTCTACCTCTTTCTTTTTTCCTTTTCTTTTTTCTTTACCTTTTTCTTTCTCATTCTTTTCATTTCTCTTTTTTTCCATTTTTCCTCTACTTCTTCCTCTTTTCTTTCTTTGTTCCTTCCTTCCCTTCTTTCTTACTTTTCTTCCTTCTTTTCTTCCTTTTTTTGCTTTTCTTTTCTTCATTCTTTTATTTTCTTTCTTTCTTCCTTTCTTTTTCTTTCTCTAATTATTATTCTTTCTCTCTCTCTCTGTACTTCCCTCTAAACCTTCTTTTTTCTTCCTTTCATCTTTTTTCCTTCCCTTATCCGTCTTTTTCTTTCTTTTTTCTTTTTCTCTTACCCTTTCTTTAACTTTTTCTCATTCTTCCTTTTTCTTTCTGCTTTCTTTTTTGTCCCAGTTTCTCTTTCACTTACTGCTTGTTTTTTCTTTCCTGCTCGTTTGCTTGCTTGCTTTTTATACCTATAATTTCTGTAACATAGGGGTCTCTGGATGAGGAAGCCCTCTCCAACAATACAGGTAACAGCTGCTCTAAAACGTATAGTCCTCAAGAGGTCCCTGGGTCACTTAGAAGTTAAGTGACTTGCCTATGTTCACAGAGCCAGTATGTGTTTGAGGCAGGACTTGGGGCTTCCTAACTCTGAGACCACTCTCTGTTCACTCTACCATACTTCCTTTCAGCATTCCTATTATTCAATATAAAATTAGCTTCAAGTGCTGCAGTCACTTCCCTATGTTTTCTTCTACTTAACAACTTAGAATCCTGAGTACATTGGAAGGAAAGCTAGACTAGTAGTCCTGATGCCTAGGTTTGAGTCTCAGAACCACCAATAACTAGTTACATGGTTTGGGGCATATCATATAAATTCTCTTGCCCACTTTCCTCACTTGCAAATGAGAGTTGCATAAGATTATGTTTTTAAGTCCTTACTAGCTTTAACAATTTAAAACTAAATATGTACGTGGAGGGGCAGCTAGTAGATAAAACACCGGCCCTGGATTCAGGAGGTCCTGAGTTCAAATCCAGCCTCAGACACTTGATACTTACTAGCTGTGTGACCTTGGGCAAGTCACTTAACCCTCATTGCCCCACCCCCAAAAAATATGTACATGAAGCAAGTTAAATCTAATAAGATACATACAATAAGACATACACCACAAATAATATATTATATTGCAAATAAATATAAGAAATATGCACAAATAAAAGTAAGATGTTTCTTCACAATATAATGATCTCTTATGGAGTCATCTAAAAGTAATATGAATATGTGTCTGTATAATACATAAATAAAGATTATATGTGGTAGATTGGGTTATGTTCCATAAAGAAGTACAAATAATGTGTTAGAGAATTTCACAGTAGAGAAAGATCCAATACAGATTCCAGGTTGACTATGGATTCCCTGTGGATGTTGATTTGCTGATTGCATCCAGCCTCATAAGGTTGCAGAGCTTCCTGGAAGAGATCTGTAATCACTCAAAGGAATTTGGCTTGTCCAACCACATGGAAAAGACCAAATAAATTAAGACTGTCTACTGCCCATATTTCAAGATGCATTTGGATGAACATCCTATAAAGTTTGTTCATATGGGACAGACAGTACAAACAGACAAGTTGGGCTCTGAGCTGAACAGGAAGAGAAGAGCAGGCTGAATTACTTTGGGGAAATTACAAAACTCCTTTACCGTTAGCAAGCTTATAATGGTTAAATCTGAAGAAGCACAGATAGTTGATCTTTCACTTGACTCTATTTTGTCACATCTGCTTATGGCAAAAAGTCCTCTTTTTAATCTCTGGGAGTCCCATATCCGTGGAAGGTGGTACCTAGAACTCATGCTGATAGGCCCTAACTTGGGTGTAAAATCAATCAATTAATCAATAAAAATTTATTACATACCTACTATGTCATGAACACTAGGATTACAAAAAGAGGTAAAAGACAGTCCCTGCCCTCAAAGAGCTCACAATTGAATGGGAGAGCTACTTACAGGTGTGGGGACCAGTTTTTAATTGGGGAGTGCTAGCTAAGCGGCTTGCCGCAATATTGGGGCAAGGAAGGAGACTGGCAGCCTCCCTCAAAACAGAACAAGATTTATTTTAACAAGAACGAACTTAAAAAAAAAAAACAAAAAACACAAACAGGATCAGTAGGATCAAGGGAAAGGAAATAAAATGGGGAAAGGGAAATTATAATACCTGAAAAAAATACCACCGCCCAGGAATCAGCTGAAAATACGCAGCAGAAGGCCTATCGCTTTCTAGCTTCCACCTTAATGCCCAATTCTCCTCCCCCAAACCTAGAAACACCCCACACAGCCCCAGCCAATGGGATGGCCGCTCTGACAGTCACATGACTGCCCTCACTAGGCTTCCAATCATTATAATTTTGCCAGGCCCATGTAGGCGTTGGTGAGTGGTGATGACGTGAGGTGCCAGAGTCCTGGCAAGGGCTACAACCAGTGGGTGGAACACTGTGCGGTTTGCGGAGCCCCAGGCCAGTGCTCGCCAAGGCATAAAAACCTCAAATAACAATTAATTCTTTACACAGGATAAACAGGAAATAACAAAAGGAAGGCACTGGAGTTTAAGAGGGGTTGCAAAAGGCTTCCTAGAGGAGGTGGGATGTTAGTTGGGACTTAGCAGAAGCCTCAGAAGTCAGTAGGCAGAGATGGGAAGGTAGAGCATTCCAAGAATGAGGGAAAGCCAGAGAAAATGCCCAGAGCCAAAAGACAGAGGGTCTTGTTTATGCAAAAGCAAGGAGGTCACTGGATCAAAGATTACACAGGAGGGAGTAAGGTATGAGAAGAGTAGAAAAGTAGGAGGGTGCTAGGTTATGAAGGGCTCTGAATGCCAAACAGGAGATTTTATATTTGATCTGGGAGCTACTAGAGTTTATTGATTGTGTGTGGGGGGGAAAACATGGTTGGATTTGAATTTTAGGAAAATCACTTTAGTGGCTGAATGGAGGATGGATTGGAGTGGGGAGAGATTTGAGTCCGGCAGACCCACCTGGAGGCTATTGCAGTCGTGCAAGTGAGATGATGAGAACCTGAACCAGAGTTGTGGCAGTATCCAAGGAGAGAAGGGTGGGCTTTATTGGAGGGATGTTACAAAGGTGAAATTGATAGACTGAAAACAGATTAGAAATTGGGGTGGGGTGAGAGATAGAGGAGTCAAAGATAACTTCTAGGCTATGGGACTGAGGTATTTGAAGGATAGTGTTGCTAACTACAATAATAAAGAAGGGAGGTATTAGATGGAAAGATCATGAGTTCCATTTGGGACTTAAGCTGTCTATTGAATATCCAGCTCAAGAAGTCTAAAAGGCAGTTGGAGATGTGAGATTGGAGGTCAGCAGAGAGGTTAGGGTGGGGTAGATTTTTTTTTTTTAAACAATCATCACCATATAGATGGTAATTAAATCCATGAGAGCTAATAGGATCACCAAATGAAGTAGTATAGAGGAAAAAAAGAAGAGGACCCAGGATAGTGTCCTGTGAGACATCAGTGGTGGTTATAGGGCATGATCTGGATGATGATCCAGCAAAGGAGATTGAGAAGGAGTGTGCAAATAGGTATGAGGAAGGGCAGCAGAGAGTGGTGTCCTGAAAACTTAGAGAGAACAGAATATCAAGGAGAAGAGAATAATCAACAGTATCAAAAGCTACAGAGATGAAGAGAATGAAGATTAAGAAAAACCCATTGGATCTGGCAACGAAGAGATCATTTCTAACTTTGTATCAAGCAGTTTGGGGGGAATGATAAAGATGGAAGATAAATGGAAAGAGATTAAGAAGCAAGTGAGAGTACAGAAAGTAGAAGCACACATTGTAGATGACCTTTTGGGGAAGTTTAACCACAAAGGCTAGAAAATATGTGAGATGACAGTTAATGGATAATATGGAAATGTGTTTTGCATGGCTTCACGTATATAATTTATATCAAATTGTTTGCCTTCTCAGGGAGGAGGAAAAGGCAGAATGGAGGGAGAGAATTTGGAACTCAAAAATTAAAATAAATGATCATTTAAAAATTTTACATGTAATTGCAAAACATTTCACAAAACAATTTTATTTTTAAATTAAATATTTTGTTTTATTTTCCAATTGCATGTAAAATAATTTTAACATTCATTTTAAAAAATTTTGAGTTCCAAATTTCCTTCCCTCCTCCTTCATTAAGAAGGTAAGTACTTTGATATAGATTATATATGGACAATCATGCAAAACATGTTTCCATATTAGTCATGTTTTGAAAGGAAACATAGACAAAAAAGCATATACACAAAAAGAAAAGTAAAAAAAAAATCGTATACTTTGATCTGCACTCAGATTCCATCAGTTCGTTCTTGAGAGGCAGAGAGCATTTTTCATCCTAAGAACTTCAGAATTGTCTTGGCTCTGTTTTATTGAGAGTAGCTAAGTCATTCATAATTGATCATTGTATAATGCTGTTATTGGGAACAATATTCTCCTGGTTCTGCTCACTTCGCTATCTATCGGTTCATACAAGTCTTTTCAGGCCTTTCCAAAATCATCCTGCTTGTCATTTCTTATATCATAACAATATTCTATCACCATCATATACCACAGCTTGTTTAGCCCAATTAATAGGCATTCCTTTGATTTCCAATTCTTAACCACCGCAAAAAGAGCTGTTATAAATATTTTTGTAAAAATAGGTCTTCTTCTCTTTTGGGGAATGTCTTTGGAATATAAACCCAGCAGTAGTATTGCTGGATCAAAGGATATGCACAATTCTATAGCCCTTTGAGAATTACTTCAAATTGCTCCCCATAATGGTTGGATCTTTTCACAACTCCACCAACAGTGGATTATCTGGTTTTCTTTTAATCTTGGCTGCTTTGGCTTTGTTTATGCAAATCCTTTTTAATTTAATGTAATCAGGGGCAGCTAGGTGGCACAGTGGATAAAGCACTGGCCCTGAAGTCAGGAGGATGTGAGTTCAAAGCCGGCCTCAGACACTTAACACTTACTAGCTGTGTGACCCTAGGAAAGTCACTACCCTAGGCAAGTCACTTTGCCCTGCTTGCCTCACCAAAAATAAATTAATAATAATAATAATAATTTAATGTAATCAAAATTATTCATTTCAAATCCCATAATGCTTTCTATCTCTTGTTTGGTAAAAAATTATTCCCTTCTCTACAGATCTGACAGGTAAACTATTCCACACTCCCCTGATTTGCTTATGGTATTTAGACCCTTTAGGTCTAAATCAAGTAGCCATTTTGATCTTATCTTTGTATATGGTATAACTAGTTTCTACCAAAGTGCTTTCCAGTTTGTTTTTTCCAACAGTTTTTATCAAATAGTGAGTTCCAAAACCTGGGATCTTTGCACTTATCTAATACTAGATTACTATGGTCATTACCTATTGCATATTGTGCATCCAATCTATTCCTCTGATCTGCCTCTCTGTCTCTTAGTACCAGATAATTTTGATGATTACTGCTTTGCAGAAATGTGATCTGGTACAGCTAGGCCACCTTCCTTCACATTTTTAAAATTAATTCCCTTCATATTTTTGATCTTTTGCTCTTTCAGATAAATTATATTATTTTCCAAATCTATAAAATAATTTTTGGTAATTTGATTGGTATGGCACTGTATAAGTAAATTAATTAGAAATATATATATATATATTTAAAAGTTGATAGTAGGGATAGAAAGATCAAGTGAAGATTTTTTGAGGACGAGGGATAAAGGGACCTATTTTTAAGCAGTAGGGAATGAGCCAGTGGACAGGAAGAAATTGCAAATAAGTGATAGAGTGGGGATGACAGAGGGGACAGTCTGTTGGAAGAGACCAAAAGGAATGGGATCGACTGAGCAGGTGGAGGGGTTAACCTTGGCAAGGAATAAGGCCACCTTATCATGGAAGACAGGGCTGAAGGAGGAGAAACTGGCAGAAGGCATATGAGTGACATGAGATTAGGAAAAGGAGACAACAGGGAGATCATGGCAAATGGTCTCATTTTTTTTCAGTAAAAAATGGGGTAGGGGCAGCTAGGTGGAGCAGTGGATAGAGTATCGGCCCTGGATTCAGAAGGACCTGAGTTCAAATCCAGCCTCAGACACTTGACACTTACTAGCTGTGTGACCCTGGGCAAGTCACTTAGCCCCAATTGCCTCACAAAAAAACCCAAAAAAACCCCAAAATATGGGGTAAAGTTTTCAGCTGAGAGGGTGGTCGAGAGGGAGCCATTGAAAATTTGAGAAAGGATGAAAAGGTCTGGAAGAGCTACTGTGGAGAGAGGCATAGTGAGTTGATAAGACAGATGGAAAAGGATTGCCTAACAGCAGTGAGGTACCAGTTGAGGGTGTGTACAAGGGGGCAAGGGACTTTTTGCTTACAGTATCTGATGACTTTAAACACTTTATGATTAGGCTAAGCTGGTAACAAATCATTTCTTTTAAAGTGATATTTTAATTCAAGTTAGCAGAGTTTAGGAAGTTGGTTTTAATTTCGTTATAAATGCTCATAATAAAAAGTCAAAAGTAACAAGTATAACTTGTTTTCCTTCATATTCTCCTTCATCTAATCCAAACTGAGCCCGATTTTTCTTCCATCCTGACACTTTTAAGTGATCAGATTCCTTTTCAACTCCTTGTAGTATTTCATCCTGACTCCATTCCCATCACTTTTGCCTTTAGACAAAGTCCTTGATCATTCTGATATACCAGAACAATGATTTCTTATAGTATGATTACCTGGGTAATATTCTCAAAATATCAATATACAATGATGGAGGTGGAAGTTTTTAGATTATAGGTGCTGTTTGCATTTGCATTTATTTATAGGATCATAGAGTTAAATAGCACCTTAGAGATCATGTGCAGCCCTATGAATTTATCAGAAAACTGCTACCCAGAGAAGTTATATAACTTGCCACAAGGTCAGACAGTTAGCAACTATGAGAACTGGGATTATAACCCAGATCCTCTCACTCCAAATCTAGTTCTTTTTCCACTTTGCCTTACACACTATAAAGTTTTTTCTATGACCTAATAAAACCACAAAGTAGATGTATATTTTTATCCTACTTATTTTGTTATCTACTTGAAAGATTTCTTTCTTGAAAAATCCCAGCAGATATAGCATTGGCCCTGGAGAGTCGGGAAAACCTGAGTTCAAATTCAACTTCAGACACGTAAGAGATGTGTAACCCTGTGCAATTTCCTATACCTCTGTCTGCCTCAGTTTTCTCATCTAAAAATGGGCATAGTGGGGCAGCTAGGTGGTGCAGTGGATAAAGCACCAGCCCTGGATTCAGGAGGACCTGAGTTCAAATCAGGCCTCACACACTTAACAATTACTAGCTGTGTGACCCTAGGCAAGTCACTTAACCCCAATTGCCTCACCCAAAAAAGAAAAATGGGCATAGCAACAATACCTACCTCCTGGAGTTTTTGTGAGGATCAAATGAAATAACATTTTTAAGGCATGCAATGTATAGTAGGAGCTTAATAAAGTCTTCCTTCCTTCCTTGCTTTTAAACTTTTAAAAAATAATATACTTTGCAAAGACTCCTTACCATTGTTATTCTTTCAAGGGCACTTTTTCAGGATTACAAACTTGCTGAAGAAGTGTTCTTCTACTCTTCTACGTGAAACTTAGAGAGTAGGCCTTTCATTCGCACCTCTCAAAATGTACTTCATGTTTATACTTACTTGTAGTTTCCTAGGTAGAATCATACCAAGAATATCTCTGTGCCTCCCAGGACATTTGGTTTTAAAAGTTCCCAGAAACTATTTGTTATGGGCCTGGGGTACCTCAGGAGTTTTCTGGGGGAAATCAAGGAACCTTCTCTTTGAGAAACTAAACCAAAGGACAGACAAACCTAAAGAGATGAGTGACACCAAATCTGAACTGAGATAACTCCAGAATCACTACCTTTAATTCCAGTATCCCCCACCCCTCCAGAAGATAAGATTAGGTGTAGCTGCTGGCTTGGTGGGATGAGGGGGAGAGAGATGGCTTGAGAGATCAGAGGTGCCTCTCACCCAACTTCCTCCAGCCACCACCAGTGAGGGATGATCCTCCCCCAATAAGGGAACTTTCTACAGTCAGATGATCACCCCAGGAGGTAGGATTTGCCTATCTCCTGCTCAAGGAGAAAGGTATCTCAGAGAGCTAAGCCTCTGTGCCACAGCTTCTCCTCATGAGAAGTCCAAGGACTTCTCTCTTGGTTTCCTTTCCCTAGCACCTAAATAAAATATTATTTTATTCTAATTGGATTTGTGTGCAAGAGGGTGTAATTCTTTAAAGAGGAATTCCTAAGGACTCCTATCCCAAACCCACACTCTTTCCCCCATAACATATTTAAATCCCTAGTTCATCAACATATTTCAGATTGTAACCTATGGAAAAAATGTAGTCCTTGGACTTGTCTCCTACTTCTCATTACTATTAAGTTTCCCATTTCAACATCCCAGGTATTTGTCCTATTCTCCTCAGAATTTTCCCTTTGATACAGCCTAATTTTAGAGTTGTTTTTTTTTTAATGAAGTCATACCTTATTATTCATTCCCCTGTGGCAGGGAGTACTAAGAGTTCTAAATACCCCACACAATATTTATTGAATTTAAATGAAACAAATATCTACTCAAGCCTTCCTTTGAAATGATCCAAGTGGCAATTTACAGGTTTCATATTACTTGTTGTCAATGAATGAATCAGTCAATTACTATAGCAACTTCAACAAGCCATGAGGGCAAGTTAATAAAAAGGGAAGCCACAACATTGTTAATGTGCTTTTCAGATTCAATAAATTTTTCATTTTGTTCCCTAATTAGCAATCACTTCACTCTGGATTCATGCACAAATTCCTCAGAGGAATATGTCACTTGAATAACTTGAGATAAGAGTTTTGAAGATTTAATCAATGAAAATCACTTATCAAATGCTCACTATGAACCCAGCACTGTATTAAGCAGTAGGGAGGCTAACATGAAAGCAAAACTCATCATTCCCTCAAGGAACTTACATTATAACAAGGGGAGACAACACATACATCAAAGTGATAGCCAAGAAAGGAAGTTTTGATCTAGAGAATCTCACGAATAGTGATTATAAACAATAAATAGTGATATGAACAATAAATGTCACATCCTTCCCATAAGCAATTGCATTAAAGTCTTCATTTTGGTGCTCAGAGAAAGAGTTGAAAAGAAGAGGTGAGGAGGGAGAAAACTGTAGAGATTCAGTATAGATGGGGCCAGATAGATAAAGTAAGCTCATTGAAATTACACTCATGCCTTTATCTATTAGATACTTACCTCCATGATAGAATGTCTACATCTGAGTGGATTGTTTTCCCAGAGACTATGGGTGAATATTTTCTGTAGGTGAGGAGAAGCAGAGTAGTAGCAAGGTAGATGGCAAGATGACTTGGAAAGATGGCTAGTTGGGATGTAAAGCATGGTCTGGGACTGACTAGATTCAGTGAGTTATTGTACTTGGAAATCAATAATATGACAGCTGATATGTTAAGCCCAGCAGGAATACCAGAAACCTGCTAGATTATTTTTCTGTTTCTTTATAGCCTTCACACTGGTCTGTTTTCTTCAACCTGCTCCAGATACTCAAACCTCAATCAATCAAAAGGATGAACATCTAACCCGGCAGTACAATGAAATTTTTCATAGAATGAGAAATTGCAGATGCCATTGTGAGTTTTATGAAAATTAACTGAAAAATACAATGACAATCCATTTTATATCATAGAAAACTTGGAATACTTGGATTTTCTTGATAACATTCAAAGCTTTTATTTATTTTCTCTTAAGCCATATTTTACTTTGTTTCCATTCTCTTTGCTTTGCTTTCTTTTGTTTGGAATGCTCTATATGCATGCCACTACCAAAGCACATTCACAACTGGAATGCCCAACTTCCTCACCTCTGCCTTGTAGAATCCTTCTCTTCCCTCAAGATATAGCTCAAGCAGCACTTATACATACATGAAGCCTTTCCTGATTCCTTCAACTGCTTGTGCCCTTGTAATATCTGCCCTCACAAACAACCTGGTATTTAACTACTCTGTTTTTTAATATCATATATATGACAGTGCATATAATTATGTAATCATTTCCTCTCCCATTAGAATGTAGTCTGTTTGTGAGTAGGTACTGTCTTATTCTTTGTATTTCTATCCCCAGCATCTGACATATAGTGAGCACTTAAAAATGATTATGGATTTATTTATAATTTACAGTCTTGCATAGTTACCTGGGACACTAAGAGTCAGAATGACTCTCCCACTGTCATACAACTAGTATAATCAGTGGCAAGAGTTGAGACCAAAGCCAGACCTCTATCCATTATACCAAGCTATTTTTCAAGTTATGTTTATGCAGCAATTTTTTTTTAAATGTCACTTTCCGATGATGGTCATGTTTTTTATAATGTGTCATTTAAAAGATAATTATCTTTTTGCCTTTTGCTTTAAGAATCTAAATGCATAAACATAATTTACTGGAATATAGTTTGGTAGAAATTGGATTTAGACTAACATCTGGTACCATACATCAAAATAAGCTCAAAGTAGATATGCAACATGAATATTATAGTTCACCATTGAAACAACAACTAGAAGAGAACTAGATCAAGTACCTTTCATAGCTACAGCCAGGAAGAGAATTCTTAACCAAACAAAGGATAGAGGCAATTATAAAAGATAAAATAGATAAATTATATCAAATTATAAAGCTTTTGCATGATCAAAATCAGTATAACTAATCCAAGAAGGGAAGCAACTGACCAGTGGGAAATAATTGTATCAAATATCTCTGCTAAGAGTCTGATATCTAAGATTTATAGGGAACTAAAACAAATATATAATAAAAATCATACAAAATGACTAAGTGATCAGATATAAACAAACATTCTCATGATAATTTCAAACTACTAACCATTTGAAAGATTTGTACAAATCATTTAAAGATAAATGAAAAACAAAACAATTCTTAGGTTTCAACTCAATTAAGTTGGGAAAAAATGACAAAAGTAGGGAAAAGTCATTCTTGGAGGGTCTATAGAAAGACAAATGTGTTAATAAAATTTTGATTGAACTGTGAATTTCTCTAACTGTTCTAGAAAGTAGTTTTGCTAAGAAAGTGACTAAAGTGTCCATACCCTTTAATCCAGAGATCCATGGATGTAAAAAACAGAAAAGAAAACAAATAGTCACAGCAGTACTTTTTGTAATAGCAAAAAGGGAAATAAAGTATGTTTCCATCAATTGTTGAATGATTAAATACATTTTATATATGATAGTGATGAAATATCACTGCCACATAAGAAAAGACATAAAGAAAATAGGGAGGAATGGGGAGACTTTAATGAATGACTTATATTGGGGGCAGCTAGGTAGCACAGTGGATAGAGCACCGGCCCTGGATTCAAGAGGACCTGAGTTCAAATCCAGCTACAGACACTTGACACTTACTAGCCCTGTGACCCTGGGCAAGTCATTTAACCCTCATTGCCTCACAAAACAAAACAAAACAAAAAATGAATGACTTATATGATCCATATGTTGTAAGCAGAACCAGAAAAACAATATACATAGTGACTCCAACAATAGAAATGGAAAGAATAATAATATGAAAAATGAAACCTATTAAATTATAATGACTAAGCTTGGCCCTGGAGAAATGAGAATGAACCTCTTACTTTCTTTTCAGAGGTGACTGACTATGGATGTGGAACACTATATATACTATCAGATTTGATTGAGTCTAGGGGATGAATCTCTAACTAATTAGAAATGGATAAATTAGGAAATGAAAGTAATATAAAAGCACACGAATACATTTAATACATTAATACATTTAAGTAGTATGCTCAAGTATAATATGCTTTGGTACTAATTTGTAAAACCTATTAAACCAACTACTTTTTTGAACATATCAGGCCCTACTAACACATTGTACAGGCCACTAAAACTAAGACACTAATTCTTAGAAATTCTTGCAAGTTTGCCTTAATCCATATTTCAAGCAGAGTAGGTTGCCAATATTACCCCAACATTCCAAATTGATTTTACACAAGTCAAACCCAGAAATCTTTGCAATTTCAAACATTATGTGACATATTTATTTACTTTGCCAGATAGGCATAGGCTTCTGGTGTCTGGAAGAAGGCAACTGACCCAGAAGAAAAAAAAATTCTGACTGCTCGGTTATACTTTGAAGTTACTGTTAAAAATGTCCAGAGCAAATATCCCACATTTTTGATAACATGTGATGTACATCATGTACAGAAAATGTGTTGGCTGAAAACAAAGTCAGATTTGGGAAATTCAAGATGAGCCTTCTTAGAAATGAACACATTATTCTATAACATGTAATGAAAATTGGTGGGGTGGGAGGAAAAAATAAATGCCTTTGAGAGTAGGATAAGGTATACCCCATGACTTTCCTTGTGAGCTGGCTTCTCAAAGCAGACTGCAGGATACATTAGAGAGGTTCACAGTAGCACCCCATTGTGATAAAGAATGAGATACAATGCATAATTGTCAGCGGTTTCTTCAATTCATCTCAGGCCCATGCTACCATGCAGAACATATTACCTCAGGCTCCACGAGGTCATGAGGGAGGTAACTGACTGTTGGGATGAGTAAATAGACATTATTGTATAGAGCTCTTGTCACTGTAACAGCCCCCTGGAAAAATAGAATTCTTTTTGGCTCAGCTGCTGTACTCAGCCGCATGAGAAGGATGAATGGTCTTTGAAAACATTAATCTTGAGAGTTCAAATTGGACTTCTAAGTTTGTTGTTCAACCATGGATTTAGCTACAGGATTAACTTAAAGATTAAAAGCTTTTTTCCCCATCCAAAACTAACTTCAAAAATTAGAAAATGCTCTAGTAAGGTTAGATAATTTGAACATAAGATTTATATTTTAAAGGAATCTAATGAGATTTGGAGAACCTGATGATTTTTTTTAAAACTAGCAACTATTCTAACATTTCTAAACATGTTAGAACTTTCCTAGATCAGAAATCAAAGTACTGATTTATTCCTGAAGAGACCTATTGTGTGCCAATAAGGAGACCTAATGCCAGTCTGCTGTATGCTATACCTGGAGTTATAAACCTTTTTGTATGTATCATGGAGTCCTTCGACAGTTCAGTGGTGTCTATGGACCACTTCTCAGAATCACATTTTTGTATAATGGAAAGAAATGATGAATTTCAGTTAAAAGGTATTGAAAATCAAGATGTAATTTTTCCCATCTAAATTCACAGATCCTCTGAAATATGGGTTCCATGGACCCTAGGCTAAGAATGCCTACATTATATCATAGCTGTCTCTTTGGAAAAGTTTTGAGACTGCACCACATACCTAAATTTACTCTAGTTAATGGTATAAGGAAACAATAATATGCCATCATACAACCCCATTCTCAAGCAATTCAAGATGGTATCTATCACTTTTATGTGATTTGAGGTAAGGATCAGTGTAATTTAATGGACACAGTGATAAGTTCAGAACTGCCTGTCTTCAACTCTTGTTTCTGCTATTTACTAACTGGTTAGTCTCTCTATGCCTCAGGCAACTCCTATGGATTTATCTACTATGTCATAGATAAGTTGGTTGAGGGACTTCCCCTACATTAATGAAATCATCTCTCTATGTATTTGGAGTTAAAGACAAGACTATTAATTCAATACTTGGGAGGCCTTTTCTCGTGCCTTAAACATGCTGTTAATCTAGGTTACTGGATTTAAGTTGTCCGTTAATTTTTATATTTTTAGATTCATATTTTGTTTTCTTTATTTTCCATACTTCTGGATAGCCTATACTAGAGTATTTTTCACTATTGCATTGTGTTTTATTTATGTTATTTTATATGCATATATGTATACATATATACATATACACATACATGTATTAGCTCCCCATTAGATCCTCAAAATTAATAATTATGCCCTGTATTTATTTTATGTCCCCATACAGAACTTAGGGTAGCTAGATGGCACAATGGATAAAGTGCTAGGCCTACAGTCAGAAAGACCTAAATTCAAATCCAGCCTCAGACACTTAGTAGCTGTGTGACCTTTGGCAAATCATTTAACCATGTTTGCCTAGTTTCCTCATATATAAAATAAGTGAGAGAATGAAATGGCAAACCACTTCAATATCTCTACCAAGAAAACCCTAAAAGAGTTCACAAAGAGTTAGACAGAACTGAAAAACAACTAAACAACAACATGGCACTTAGAACAATACTTAGAATAATAGCTTGACTAAGTTTTAGGATAACAGATTTAGAACTGGAAGGTATGTTGAAAGTCAAACACTTCATTCATGTTCATTTCACCAGTAAGAAAACTGTTAAGTGACTAGCCCAAATTCATATAGGTAGTACGTAGGGAAATCAGGATTTGAATCCAGGTCCTTAGAGTCAAAATCCATTATTCTTTCTATTGCACCATACTGCTTTATTAACTCTTGGGCAAAAAAAAGTTATTTTATATTATTGAACCATTATAAAACTATTGTTAGTAAGTGTCCTTTCCAGAGAATTTTTTTTAAGTATCTTGGACAGGATCTATGACATTTTAAAAAATAGCTCTAGTCTCCTAGGGGATTTGAAATAATTTAATGTTTCATAATTCTCCGACGCACACATAGTTGATTGCTAGTAAAATGCACAAAATGTCACTCTTTCACCAAGACATTCCCAGAAAAATATATAAATATCACAAATATGAACGTAATTTCATTTCCATGACCACCCAAGTCAGATGTGTGCTTATCTATGGCCTGCTGAAAAACAAATTGCTTAAAACAAATTCCAAATTTTATTTTTAGGAGATTATAAGAAAAACATCCAAAGGAACATCCATGGTACATTGCTCTCATGTTTTTGAGACTAGTGTCACATTGTTTTGTAGCTTTGTCACTTGCAGGAAGCCTGAATATGATATTGCCCTGAGAAGTATTAGTCAGAATTAGACTTTACTTGGTTATTAAACTTTGACTCTATTCTGTTGCTGAACTTAAAGGTAATTTTTGTTCCCATAAAGAAACAGTCAAACTAATCAAACAGTTTATCTATCACTTCTCTGAGCAACTGATTAATTTTTTTAAAAAATAAACCTTCAAAAATCTATCTTCTCATGCTTCATAACTTATATTTATTTTCCATTGCATTATTTCTAGGCACAATATTTCTGACATCACAAATCAATGGTTCTATTTGTCCCACTAATCTTCCTACCTCCTAGTTCTATATCTGGTCAAGAGTAGAATTTAAGATAAGAGCCTTTTCTGATCTCTACCACACCTGTGAAGGTACCAGAGGGCATTAAAAAAAGAAAGACCAATAAATAGAAAAAGCCCTGGATTTTATGTTCAAAGGACTAGATTTAAATATACCTGATCTTGAGCAACTCAATTAACATCTTGGAGCCTTACTTTCCTCATCTTTCAAATGAGAGATCATAGATATAGAATAAAAATGGACAAATGGATGTCATAGAATAGCTAGTCTAATGTTCTCATTTTAAAAAGCATCAACCATGGGGACAGCTAGGTGGCGCAGTGGATAAAGCACCGGCCCTGGATTCAGGAGAACCTGAGTTCAAATTTGGCCTCAGACACTTGACACTTACTAGCTGTGTGACCCTGGGCAAGTCACTTAATCCTCATTGCCCTACAAAAATAAATAAATAAAATAAAAAGCATTGACCAGATGACCTATAGTGGATTGCAAGCTCAATATGAGTAAATATGAGTAGCGATATGGCAACTAAAACTATTAATGGAAACTTAAGGGACATTGAGATTTTTTAAATCACACACACACACACACACACACACACACACACACACACACACAGAGGCATATAGTAGTATATAGTAGTATAACAGTATACTGTGCCAATATCTTCCCTAAGGTCTAGGCCCATTCCTTCATATATTTGGGGTAGGGATTTCAAATACCTTATATATATATTTTCTCATTCACTCATCATAACACCCCATTAATGGAGGTGCTTTATTTATCCATAGGTTATAGGTAAAGAAACTATGGGTCAGGTGAGTGGAAAAGGATAAGTGTAATTAAGTGGAAAAGGGAGATGATAGCACCATTATACTCTGAACTGGTCAGACCCCACATAGAATGAATTTTATGTTCAGTTTTGGGCACTGCATTTTAAAAAGGACAATGATAAATATAAGGATATGCAAAAAAGAATTGCCAAGATGATAAAGATTTCAAGATCATGTTTATTGTTACTGTTTGTTCTTCATTTTCAGAGAGGACCAATGACATCACAGGGTAATGTCTTGACCCATTTGTGAATTGAAGGGAGGCAGAGATGTGCTGATTTTCATCAGCCTTACTCTCTCTTCTACAGTCATCGAAGTCCAGTGGCAAGGCAAGATTCAAGATGACTGGCAATGACCCAGGATACAGCGGGTGACTTTGGTATCTTTGATATATGACCAACCTCTAGGTGCTTTGCAGGTCCTGATTCAGCAGCCTTCATGTCCATTGGAACAGATTGTTCTCATCCACCCATTCCACAGGGGGAAGACTTCATTGATGGGTTTGAGACCTATTGATTACCTTCAACCTGGTCTAGACCATCTACTGAGATAATTTTATTAGTTGTGGCTACTGCCCAACTACAGCTTCTTGGAGCCACAGTTGAGAGTAGGTTGAAGGCAGACATCAAAGTGGATGAGCAGCCCTGAACAGAGCTCAGCAAGCCCTTATACCAGAGGTGATAGTCCTCCCTGAACATCACATACACTTCATCACACTTTATATTGATCGGTTAAAGTGACTAGGCATATTTAACCTAGAGAAGACTTGGTGAGTTTGTCATAGGTATCTTTCCTATTTGAAGAACCATCATATGGAACAGGAATAACACTTATTCTCTTTGTTCCAGAGGATAGAGATAGGAGAAGTGGGTAAAAGTTTCAAGGAGGCAGATTTATGTTTGATTTAAAGGAAAATGTCAGGGGCAGCTAGGTGGCACAGTGGATAAAGCACCAGCCCTGGATTCAGGAGGACCCGAGTTCAAATCTGACCTCAGACACTTGACATTTACTAGCTGTGTGACCTTTGGCAAGTCACTTAACCTTCATTGCCCCGAAAGAAGAAAGGAAGGAAAGAAGAAAGGAAGAAAGAAAGAGGAAAGAAAAAATGTCTTAATAAATAAAGCATCTATTCTCTACACAAATTATAAGCACCTAGTTATTTGCATGATGTTTCCCCCCAGTAAAATGTAAGTTTCTTGAAGGCAAAGACTGTTTTTCTTTTATTTGTATCCCCAGCATTCTCTGTTGTAACAAGGACTAGAAACTAAGAGCCCTTTAAGAAATGGCTGAACAAATTGTGGTATGTGAATGCAGTGGAATATTGTTTTGATTAATATTACACTCTAAGAAATGGTAAGAGGGATGGGTTCAGACAAACATAAGAAAAATTTTATGAATGAATACAAAGTGAAGGGAGCAGAACCAGAATAATTTATACAGTAATTACAACATTGTAAAGAAAAGCAATTTCAAAAGACTGGAGACTGACCAACAATAACCAATCACACCTCCAAGGATACATTCATGAAACATGCTTCCCACTCACTGAAGTAGAGGTAATGGTCTTTATATGCAGAATGATACATACATTTTTGGATATGTCCAACACATAGATTTGTTTTGCTTGACTATGATAAGGTTTTACAGGGGAGAATGTCAGAGTGGGGGCGGGGTGGAGGGAAGAGGAGGATAATGATAGTGATGCCAAAAAAAAGAGGAAATGGGAGAAAGAGAATCCATGGAAAGAAAAGTATGTTCAGAGGTAGATTTTTTTAAAAAAAGATAATAAGCTAGATATAGTATAGATTTGTTTTTTATGTGCATTTCTCTTTCTATATTGAAACATTCATATTTATTATGTCCACCTATTCAGAATAGCAAAAAAATAAAATATGAAGAATCAAAAATAAAAGACCATTCCTTCATCCTGCTTGAAAACTCTATTATCTGACCAAAATTACAATCTGCCTTGTCAGAGAGCATTCCTACTTCCCTTTGCAATTACTAACCCTTCCCTACTTTTAACCATTCTTTGATTGAGACATTTGTTTAAAATTCCCATATGTTTTATAAAATCCTATATTATTTTGATAATTTGTTCTCATTCCCTCTGCATTTCCTTCTGGAGGTTTTGCAATATATCTTAAGGAAGTTAAATTACAATTATTTTATTGTCCCCAGATCAGCATATTAGCCAGGTTTAAAGAAGCCCTTTAACACAGTCTTTCATGACATAGGTAGATAATTATGCTACATGAAAATGTAACTAAGTGTATAGTTGGAGGCCAGACTCCAACTTTCTGGACTCCAAAGCCATATATACATCTCTCCATACTCCATTCTCATTTCTTTCTGTGGCTTTGGCCAAGGATATACAAAACTGGGATTCGAGAATTCTATCTTTGTCTGAAAAGGCCATATCTCCAAAGTATGGCCATGTCTTTGAAATTATATTTAACCATACCAGGATGCCCCTGATTTCTCAGAGACTAGGCATTATTAGAGCACAGTCAAAGTAAATTGTTTGAAAAGTAGATATAGTCATACCAAACTATCATAGTCTTAGCTTGTACACCCATTAAATTGCAACCTCTATGCTCTTTATATCTTTAATTTTAAGTGTGGATGATAATGCATTTTGTGCTAGAAGAGAACGCAGGAAATATATCAGACCATCCAAAGTAATTTATTTTAAAAAATCATTGACATTTATTGTTCCAAATCATTAAAAAATAACCGTCATAGTAAATGACTTGTATAAATTTGAGCACTTTCTATGAAGTACTTTTCTATGTTCATTTTGCTTAAACTATGTTTTGCAACCAAAAATAAGACATCAAGCTATTTTCTTGTCTTTTTTTAAAAATTACATTTTGAATTGCTCAGAGGCAAATTTGATTTGGGTTTTCCTCATTCTTCTTTAATCTTTCATTTTCCATCTATGTCCATGTACTGCAAAGAAACAAAATTGCTTTTGTCCATTGGACTCATGTTCTAGAAAAGACTAAACATGTGATAAGACTTTGAAGATTTCAAATTTCATTAAATAAATTTATCATGGCAGTTGTAGGGCATTGGTATATTTTCTTCCAGATTTCAAAAAGGATTAAATTGTTTACTTGATAGATTTGTCACACATGAACCTAATAATTATCCTATTATCTCTGCATCTGTACCATGTGAATGAAGCAGTCTATAAACTCATTAACCACAATGGAAATTGCTAGTAAAGTTAGATCGTTGCATATATGTGCACTCAATTCAATAAATATATTCCTTAAATATTTATGATGTCCCAGGTACTGTGCTAAGTATATTTACATATACTGTATACGTATATATGGTATCACATGTGTACATGTGTGTACATGTACATATGTGTACACACATATTTATTTGTTAGAATTTTCTACTTTCTTACATATATGTACCACATATATACTACTCTGTGTGTGTGTATCAGTTAAAAAAAAAATTTATTAAGCACCTACTCACTATGTGTCAGGCACTGTGGCAAAAACTAGAGATACAAAGACAGGTAAAAGATTGTCCCTATTCTCCAAGAGCTTACAGTCTAGAGGCAGTAATGTATGTTTATTACCATTAATATTTAACTCACAGGACTAATGAGGTGCTCAAATTATATAATCAACATAAAATCCTTTGGAAACTTTTAAGCACTATATGTCATGATTATGTCACTATACATTATTATTTTAGGAGTAGTATATGTTTATATGTGTGTATATGTAAGAAAATGTATGTATAAATGTATGTCTATATCTATATCTATCTGTATCTATATCTATATGGAATAGATATTGACAATCTAGCATATATCTAAAGCAAGACAATATGGTGAGAGGACTTAAATTTATGCAATACAACCTTGGGGGAGAGAAGACAGGAGAGACATGATAAATGTCTAACAATGTGAAGGGTTAGCATTTGCCATATACAAGGAATAATAAAGGAAATTAATATAGAAAAACATGTTTTAGCTGAATACATGAAAGGATTTCCTAAGCTTTGAGCTGCCCACAAATGGAAGAGTGTGACTTGTGAAGTGAATGGCCAATCACTGGATGTCTTCAAGGACAGGGGAGATGGCCAACTGGCCAGTAGTCAGGAATATTAAAAAGTAGATTCATGCTTCTGTTTTGAACTCTAGTAAGCGATTTTTTAAGTTCTTTCCAACTCTAAGTATTATATATTTCCTGCCAATTATTTTAAAAATACTTACCAAAGAAACTGATAAAAAATGTTGAGAAATGTTAAGAGCCACAGTTCTGTCTTTTTTCTCCCACTTTGTAATTTAGTGAGTTTATTTGTTGTTGTCTTTGCCCACTGAGGTCTAAGACTGCCTAGAAAGTGATGAACTGACTGAGCACTTAAAGAGTATTGTCTGGTGCTATTGTGACATGCATGATGGTCTTCATAAAGCCCTGCCTGTGTTAAACTCCAAGGAATGCAGTTTGCCTGGGGCCACTTCTTTTACGACAGATCCATGAAAATCAGTGATATAGCAGGGTGGACAATGTCAATCTATACTGTTGTACAAGGAGCCCTTGATATGAAAAACAATGTATCCTGTCCAGGACATCATGAGATTAAGAGTGAAGTTAGATTTCTACTTACAAACAGTATCACATTATCCAAGAAGAGGCTTTTGGGATCCACTTGGGAATTTTTGCTTCCTTCTCTCCCAGAAATTTACCTCCCAGAAATTACAAATTACTGTGATCCTTTCATTTCTGTTGATTCGAACTAGCTTTTCAAATTTGGCCTCCATACTTGGATGTTACTACTCAAAAAACCCCCAGAGATTTAGGGTGAAAAAAGGAAATTTGGCATAGTTTCCTACAGAGTTTCTAGAAAACCATGTAGATCGTGTGCATGGAAACACACCTTGAACTGCTGGAGAGAACTTCTGCATGTTCCATGAAAAAATATCCCTCCAACCTTACACTTGCCATGTCCCTAGAAGTGGTTTACCCAAAGTTTTGGGCAAACTTCAAGATTTCACTGTATAAATATTCTCCATGTGATCAAACACAAAGAAAGAACAGCTTTCATTTTGCTTTCTGTTACCACTTTTTTCTTCTCATCAACCTTTAGAAATGAGAGAGAATTTCCTAATGCTTCTTCCACAGTCAGAGCAGAGAAGGAAATCCAAGTCTGTCTTTGAACAGAAGGCAATGTGGTACCATAGAAAGAACACTTGTGCTAGTGTTGGAGGACCAAGGTTCACATCTTACCTTTGACACTACTCACATGACTTGGGTCAAGTTCCTTAGCTTCTCTGGCCTTCTGTTTCCTCTCTTATAAAGTGAAGGGGTTGGATGAGATTCATCCAGTATATAACTATACTGGCCCAGGAATCAAGAATATAAGATAAAAATTCCTCATATGTACTTATAAAAGTGTTCTTAAGATCCTTGAAGGTAGGGGCCTTCTTTGGTTTTTGTCCTTGAATCTCCAGGGCCTACTAGAGCACATAAAACATACAAGGTCCTTAATAAGTATTTCTTGAATTGAATTGAACTGAATAATAAATGAAACAGGCTTTTTACTAAGAAGCTTTGATTTTAACACCCATCAAGAAATCCCATGAGCACCAATTTTCCCTCTAATTTCTGATCTCTGATGGATGCATTTGGGTAAGGAAAATGTGGTGATCTTTTCTCTGAATTTGGTCTTTTTATCCAGTGATTTTCTCCCTGGTTCAATTTTCTGTCACATTTCCTCATTTATCTTTTTCCTCTCCCCTAAGTGTTCTAACTGTGGGTATTCCCCAAGGCTCTGTCCTTGACTCTCTTCTCTTATTATACTCTCTTCCTTGAAGACTTCATTCATTTCTTTATCTCCAATTGTCACCTCTGTAGAAAGAAAGAGGCAAATTTCCACAGATATGATTCTCAAATCTATGTAACCAGTCATCCCCAAGTCAGGCTGCCTGCATTTGGACTATCATCCTTATTTCTCATCCACTGGATGGAATCTTGGATTCTACCCAGAGAATATCAGGCTCTGATATGTGAGCTTTCCTATTATCTTGCTTAGAAGCATCCCCTCCCCCCACCACTTCAATGGCCATCTCCACAACATGCTGCCCCTCCAGTATTTTGCCTTTAAGTGTTGCTCTTCCCTGGGGGCACTAGGTGGCACAGTGGATAGAGCACCGGCCCTGGAGTCAGGAGTACCTGAGTTCAAATCTGGCCTCAGACAATTAACACTTAATAGCTGTGTGACCCTGGGCAAGTCACTTAACCCCAACTGCCTGACCTTAAAAAAAAAAAGTGTTGCCCTTCCCCATCAAAATGTAAATTGAAAGGAGGCATGTATTACTTACTTGTATTTGTATTCCAAGTGTTTAGCACTGTGCCTGGTCCATAATAAACACTTAAATGCTCTATCTTGCTAGATAGTTAGCCTGTACCGATATCTTCTCTAAGGTCTAGACCCACTCCTTTAAATTCCTGATGATTACCTCCTCTTGCATATTTCATCAGCACCTCAAACTCAACATATTCAAAACTAATTTCATCATCTTCTCCCCTAAATCTGTCTCTCTTCTCAATTTCTCTATTGTTATTATTAGTACCACTATCTTCCCATTTACCCAGGCTTACAACTTCAAGAGTTTGGGGGAATAAGGAAAAGACTTCCAGACACAGAAGGCAGTCAGTGAAAAAGCAGAGAGTTGAGAAATGGATCATCACGTTTAAGGACAACACATCTTTCACTCTTCCTTTTAAGTGAAAACATTTATTAAATGTTTGCTATATGCTAGGCATTTCTGCTAAGCAGTGGGTATACAAATACAAAACAATAAAGTACTGGTCATCAAGGAACTTAATTTCTAATAGGACAAGACAACACAAATAGATAAGTAATGCCAGGAAGGAGTATTTTGGTAAAGAAAGTCAGAGATAGTCAGCGGGTAGTTGATTATCAATCCTGTCTAAGAAGTGTCATACTGATTTGATTATTGTTCCCAGAACTAGAGATGGAAAATGAGGTGAGGGGAGGGAAGAGAAGGTGAGCATTAGATGGCATGGCTTGGAAATGTCCAGGGACCTCCAGGGTGAGAGTAAGAACACCAATCAATAAGAAGGCCAGGGCCCCAGGGCAGGAGTTAGAGTCTCAGGTTAGATTTGAAGGCTGGAACACAGGAGCTTGGTATGAAGATGCAATATGATAGGTCTAGATCAGGAAAGCCATATGAAAGCTGACCAGTCAGAAGCCCAGATCTCTAGGTCAGACTCTCAACATATCCAATTAGTTGCAGAGGCCTGCAGATTCTACGTCTGTAAAATTTGGCATGTTAGTTTCCACCTTTCCTTTCTTAACCACCACTGAAATTCTAGCCCTCATCATTTCTCATTTAAAATATTATGGTGGGGGCAGCTAGGTGGCACAGTGAATAAAGCATAGGTCCTGGATTCAGGAGGACCTGAGTTCAAATTCAGCTTCAAACACTTGACACTTACTAGGTGGGTAACCCTGGGCAAGTCACTTAGCAGTCATTTCTCTTCTTGATGAATCCTTCAGAAAATTGCCAAAAAAAAAAAAATCTTCCTAAGGCAAAATCCAGACCATGTCATTCCCCTGCTGAAGAACCCTTATCAGCCCCCTATTGTTTAGAGGCCCAAATGCAAATTACTTATCCTGTCATCTAAGACACTCCAAATTTGGCCCATCCTACTGCTCTATTCCTATTTCATCTAACTCCTCTTTACACACACAGCATTTCAGCCATTCTGGACTAGTACATATACCAATGTCATTTGGCCTCTTTTTTCCCCCTGTACATTTGCACATCATCATCTTTTATGTATACTCTTACTTACCAAAAAAACTCTTTCCTCCTGTAGGTCACGGCTCAGGTACACCTTCCCTAGTTCATCATCTAAAAGTGATCTCTCTTCCTGCTCAAATTTCCTTGGTTAATTTTGTCTGGGTCTCTTCTGTTTCTCTAAGCATACTTTCACTTGCATCATATATATGGCATGATTCTGTTCTCCCTTATTAAATGGTAAGTTCTTTGAGAGCAGAGACTGAAGGCCATTTTGTCATCTTTCTGTCCCCTTTGCCAGGCATGGGGCCTTGTAACTTGAGCTAGGGACAGGACCTGAGATTTTATTGCTACTGAAAACCAGCTAAGGAACTTCCCTTGACCTGTGCAAGTGGTTCTCTTGTCTGTAACTGACAGTCTTTGTAGAGCACTGACAATTTGCCCAGGGTTGAACATCCAGGATAGGTCAATGGCAAGTTTTGGACCCTTGTCTTCCTCATTCTGAGACTCTCTTCTATGTACACATTGTTTCTCATATAGTATGAAATGATGACAGCATTTAATATATGTTATTTTACATTTAATTGAAATCTCACTACGTTGAATGAGATTTGAATTTGACTCATTCTCAGTTATAAGCAATGTTGAAAATTCAGAGGAAATGTGCATTAAAAAGCAATGGCGATGCAGTTGTGTTCAAGTGATCTAACAACAATTTCAAACAACATCCGAAGTCCTCATATTGGTTTGAGATATTACTCAAACAATGTTTATTTCAATAAAATTAAAAAGTACCTCTCCATCCTTGAAAGTGTGGAAATAAATCACTGGTAAAAATGAAAACTGCCTGAAAACTGACTTCTGTGATCTTTATGGAAATAACAACGGCCCTTCAAACAATGAAGCTGAGGGTGGAAGAACCAACTGTTATAAATACATCACTAACCACGTCAGTGTATTTCCCTTGACTTCCACAGTAGTATCTCTGGGGAAATAAAAACCCTGTTACACACTCATTTGAATTCCTGTAATTGTACTTTGCACATCAGTTTCTTGAGACTTAACCTCAGACATATGCCAGAGATTTATCATCTCTAGGGTCAGACTCAGCAACTGATGGGTAGATGAAATAAATGGAGGGGATTTGGGAGGGGATATTTTTTCAGGGATAAGATTAGGGGAATGCCTGGCTCTCTCTGAACTTGGTGATAAATTAAGGCAGAACAGAAACCTGAACAACGAGACAAATCCTAGTTGGAAAAATGAAAGCTTTCCAGAGGAAACTATATTAAATATAAATCCTTCCCTATGTGTTGATAACTATAATTGTTTCAAGTTTCTAATCCACTGAAAGTGATGACACATCCAGCTTTGCAAACATGCCAAATGCATCATTTCCTTCCGTCTCTCCTACCCCCACTCCCCTACCCCTTACTTTTGAAAAAGTAACTAAGGATATTAAACCACATAAGGCTATATCTTAATCCTTTATTCTGTCTAATCCTAGGAAATCTTTACATCTGACCCTTTTGGTAAAAAAAGCTGCTATTCAAATAAACAGGTGTGTTATTAATCTATAGTACATCTGAACTTCATTTTTATCCAGTTACAACATGTCTGTAAGAGGGAAGATGCTTATTATTTAGATTGTGAGTCTTACTTTTATGGTTATTGGTGTTGGGGGTGAAAAGGGGGCAGCTCAGGATTTGTGTTCCAATAGAAATGAAAAGAGATGAATTTTACTTACTTAGCACTGGCTTAATTTAGCCAAAACATGAGGGAATTTAAGGATAGGCAAATGGGTTCAATTTTTTAGTGAGATCATTCTGAAGTTTTCTTGTTTCTTTCTTAAGTAAAAATGGGAAATTTTTCCCCCTCAAAAGCCATTATTAATTGTTGACATAGTAGTAGTAGTAGCAGTAGTAGTAGTAGCTGTTTTTGTTGTTTGTCCTTCCTTCTCAAAAAGGTCCATAACATTGGATGATGTTAAGACTTGAAGTGAATCGGATTTAAGTGAGGGAGAACTATGCAAAGTCACCATCCTCATTGTCTCTTCCAGAGCCACCTGGGTCTAGTGGCAAGATATGTTTATGTATGAGTATGTATGTGTGTGTATATATATATGTATGTATGTGTATATGTGTATGTATATATACATATATATGTGTATGTATGTATGTGTATATATCTTGATGCCTATGCACATGCTCATACACATGACTGGAGATGGCCCTGGACATTTTTTAAGGCAACTGGGGTTAGTAACTTGCCCAGGGTCACACAGATATTAAGTGCCTGAGGTCAGATTTGAACTCAGGTCCTTCCAGCTTCAGGGCTAGTGCTCTATCCACTGCACTACCTAGCTGCCCATGTATTCATAGACTAATACAAAGAGCACAATAAACAGGCCAGCCTATAAAAAGTGTGTCTCAAAGATGTCAGATTCCACTATGGGGCAACGAATATTCATAGCAAATTATATCCTAATTTTTAGAGGGTGGGGTTCATATCCATGACATCATTGCTATAGGAAACTACCTCTTTGAATTCTGTAATTTATTGTCTTAGGGAGTTGTCTTGGGACTCTCAGAAATTAAGTTACTTGTCCCAAGTTAAAAAGTCAGAAGCGGGACTTGAATTCAGTCTTTCTAACTCTGAGGCCACCTCTCTATTCATTATATCACAAGGTCTCATGTCCTAAATCAGATATTAATAATCCTTCCAGAAGGGGTGGTACATGGGGCAGCTAGGTGGTACAGTGGATAGAGCCACCAGCCCTGGATTCAGGAGGACCTGAGTTCAAATCTGGCCTCAGACACTTAACACTTACTAGCTGTGTGACCCTGGGCAAGTCACTTAACCCCAATTGCCTCACCAAAAAAAAACCAAACCCAAAAGGTAAGGATGGTACAATGATAATTTATACTCGTGGTATTCATTCATTTAGTCAATATTCATTGAATAATTCCTAATAATAGGAACTTTGGTTAGGTATTCAGGATATCATAATTGAGCATAATTTCTGTCCTTTGTGGGCTAAAAGTCTAGAAGAAGATGTGATATTTTCTGTTTTTCTTTTTTTTCTTTATTTTTTGTTTGTTTGTTTAATTTTTGTTTTTTGTGGGTTTTCTTGCTGGGCACTGAGGGTTAAATGACTTGCCCAGGGTCACACATCTAGTAAGTGTCAAGCATCTGAGGCCAAATTTGAACTCAGGTCTTCCTGAATCCAGGGCCAGTGCTTTATTCACTGTGTCACCTAGCTGCCCCAAGATATGATATTCTCATAAATAATCATCATACAAATCCCCAGGACTTCTGGTGGCTTGCTCTCCTGACCTTTTGCAACTCACAAGGTTGTGTCTACCCTGAATATCCTTCACCCCAAACAGAAAAGAACAAATTCAGAAACAAAGAATAGAGGGGTTTTTTCCACAAACTTCCCTCCCAGATTGGGGAAAGCCTGAGATCTTTTGCCTTATAGCAACCAACATTCTGTTTCTTCTTCATGTGATTAGCAGACCAGAACCAGCAACAGAAAAGATATACATGCTCCAAGTTCAAGGAAGAGGTACTTCCATTCCATGTCATTTCCTTTTCATAGTTGTATTCCCAGCACTTTGCCCAGTGCCTGGCACATAGCAGGAACTTAATAAATGTTTATTGACTGACTGTCTTTACAGAAGCACCCTTCCCAGCCTCTCTCTGTTGGGAATTGCACCATTGCCTCTTATAATTACAACAGCAAGATCAAAAAGTCTTGAGTCTTGAGAAGAGATGATGTCTGGAATTACACAGAAAGAAGTGAGATGTAAGAGAAGAAAGATGTGAAAGAAATTGTGGAGGTAGCAATAATAGGAAATAGTAAGTTATAGGATGTAAGGCATATAGAAATACCATAATGCAAAATATTAAGACAGCATTGACTTTATTTAAAACAAGAAACATTAAGAATTTTATAGGGAATTAAAATAATTTGTTATTGATTTTAAAAAGACAAGTAGCTCAATGGAGCAGACTATAGACAAATCCTCATTGCCATAAATATTACTATCAAGTACCATACAACTATCATATCAGCTATCATAATAATTTTCACTGGCTATATATTAATAAGGGTAATTAGCAAGTTCCTTCAAATTACCTCAAGAAGAAAAAAGTGAAGTAATGTAATTCATTCTAACACATTTGAAACTTTCAGGACCTAAGATGAAAGGCAGTGGTGTCAAACTAAAATAGAAATGGAAACCACTAAACCATATATAAAGACCCCTGAGAGTTCCATATTGACTTAGAAAACTATGTATTTTATATTTGTATATAAATGTGTTTTATATTATTTATCATATTTCTTTTTAAAAATTAATACGTAACTATATTAAAATCAGATAGGAACAATATTTTAATCTGGTTCTGTTGCACTCAGAGGTGCTATAGGTCGCATGTAGTCCATTAGCCGCATTTCTGGTGTAGGAGATAATGTGCTAGATTTGGCTGCAAGAAGACTGGCATTCAAACCCTACTTATATGCTAACTAGCTATGTCTTGATTAATCTCGCTGAACTTCAAATATCTCCTCTTTAAAATCGAGATGTTAAACTAGCTAACTTCTAAGTTCCTTGAACTTATGATCCCATGATTCTCTAGATAAATTATGACTTTGGGGTTTTGATTTTGTTTGTTTATTTGCTTGTTTTGGCAGTCATCTTTAACATCACCCCTAGGAGTAAAATTCAAATTTTTCCAGATAAATGAAGCATGTAAGTTTATGTACCCTGACAAACGTTTCTGTCCTCCGAAAACAGCTATATTCCCTAGTAACCTTTAAAAAGGGGGGAAATATCACAAAACTGAAGTGTTGTACTCAGAACAGCTGCTGTTGCTGTTATTGCAGTGGAAAGGTTCTGCCAAGTCAGCAGGATGTTGCTTCCATCCTTCAAAGGGATGATGACTTACATCACACAACTCTCTTGCATTTTTTTTATGTGGCTTTGTGTCACTTCCCCATATCATTACCTATCTTGTGTTTTCTATAAATATTCTAGGATCACAGGATACAATTCTGGAAGATATTAGGACTCAAAGGATCATAGATTTAGAAAAGGAAGGTACCTTAAGAATCATGTAATCCACCAATTTTCAAAATATGGTACACTGACCCTTTCAGTAGGTCTATAACATCAAAATTATTTTCATCATCATAAGATTCTATTCGCCTTTTTTCACTGTTAGTGTTTGCTCTTCGGATACCATGATGAACTGTGGTGCTATTTTTGCTCTGGGGGTTAATAGAATGTGTTTGCTTATGTTTTGTATTTTCTAAGGAAGTAGGTTTAAGGCAACTGGGTGCCACAGTAGATAGAATGCCCAGCCTGGAGTCAGGAAGACTCATCTTCCTGAATTAAAATCTGGCCACAGATACTTACTAACTCTGGGAGCCTGGTCACATCACTTATCCCAATTTGTCTCAGTCAGTTTCCTCATCTATAAAACGAGCTGGAGAAGGAAATGGCAAACCATTCCAGTATCTTTGCCAAGAAAACCCCAAATAAGGTTATGAAGAGTCAGACACCACTGAAATGACTGAACAACAACAACAAAAATGTTTAGGGTAAAAATATGTGGGTCTTCAGAGATTAACTCTGTTCTCAGCATTTCTGCTGTGTTCTTATTAGCTATCTTCAGTTATATCTACTATAATATTTGTAACTTCATTATTATCTAATAAATTGTTATTTTGAATTCCCAAAGTTTTTCTTGTGCCTGCAAAGAAAAAATAAGAAATAATTGTATTTTGTTGTCTTTTTTTCAATTACATTTTGTAATTTTTAAAGCTTTTCTACATTTCTAAATTTTGTTTAAAAGTTATTTAAGAATTTAGAAATATTTTATTCTAGAAGAGAAGAAAATCCATGCTTCCTTATTTTTAAGGATGGATTGCTGGCTTTAAAAGGAACATTAGAAAATGTGCTTTCTCAATCCACAGCTGAACTGTCTACATCTGAAGATATTGAAAAAGATGGAACTGACATTTAAGAAAGTTCTATCATTTATGGAAGAGAGAAATTTACTCCAAAGAAACTGAGTGAAAAGGTAAATAAAAAATGAAAATGAAAATACTATGGAAGCTATAATTCCCTACATTTTATAGATCTTAATAATTACCTTATTGTGTCTCATTCAGCAGACTATTTTCTAATTGTATTACAGTGCCAATTGCAGTGTCATTTGAGATTTCACTGCATTTAAAGAAAAAGGAACTGAGTATTTTAAACATAAATGTCATGAGCTCTTTAAAAGCCAAAAACTGTTTGTAACAGCTTTTTATACTAGAAATGTAAAAAGTCACTGAAGCAACTTTCAGAGTCACTTATCATATTGCATTGATTGGACAAGCATTCTCAATATTTGAGAGTCTCATAAAGCCTTGTACAGTCAATGTTGAAAAACTGCTGAATGAAAAGTCAGTAAAAGAAATCACAATAGCACCATTTTCTGACAATACGGTTAACTCATCAGATTTAAAACAACCACAAACATGAGTTTGCATCCCCTTCCCTTCATAATGCTGAGTTAATATTTCATCTACAAAATGGTACTTTTGCCTTTTTATTGTTGTTGTTTGTTGTTGTTTTTCAGTCATATCCTACTCTTCATGACCCCATTTGAAGTTTTCTTGTTAGAGATAATGGAGAAGTTTGCTATTTCCTTCTCCAGTTCATTTTACAGATGAAGGAAATGAGGCAAATAGGATTAAATGACTTGCCAAGGGTTCCACAGCTAGTAAGTATCTGAGGCCAAATTTGAACTCAGGTCTATCCTGATTTTAGGGCTGCTGCTTTTGCCTTACAAACCAACTAATCTACAAACATGGCTGGATTTGCTTTTTTGCTTATATTTCTTGGATCAGCACCAAGTACTTAGGCAAAAGTCTTTTATGTGAATGCTCAGCAACAAACAAAAATGGAGCTGAAATATTCGAAGTGTTGAATAACTTTTTTGAATCTCATCATGTGTTAACAGTTTTACTGATGGTGTAAGAGCAATATTGAGTAAAATTACTGGTTCCTCAGCACAAATCAAGACAGTGGTACTAAACAGTTCTAGGAATTATTTTACTTAGCATCACATACTCCCAGTAAAATAAACCAAAATGCCAATTTCATGTAAGAATGTCCCTGATGAAACAATTAACAATTATCATTTTTATGAAGTCTTAGCCCTTGTCCTTGTAACAGACAAAATAGGAAATAAGCATAAAGCATGACTATTGCAAACCAAAGGTTGATGGTTGTCTCAAGGAAACATACTTATATGATTGAGTTCATTAGTGTGGTGATATGAAAAATTTTTTTTAAATATCATATAGCAAAATGTATCATTTATAACTTAGCAAACTAGTGTTTTCCAAATGCCCAATGCACATTATTATAAAATCACACAAGTAAAAAGATTCATTCAAAGTGCTGTATAGACCGGTGGATTTTTATGTAAAAAGAGTACGAAAAGTTCATTGGTTTAGTGTCAGAGTATATATTTCAACTAACCTTTAGGAAACTACCACTTGTCAATTTTTGATCTGGAATCAAAGAACATACTCAATTAATTGAAAAAGGCTGTTAAAATATTCCCTTTTCCAACAGTTTGAGGTCAGACTTTCTTCATATACTTCAACTAAAACAATACATTGTAACTGATTGATTGCAAAAGAGGATATGAGAATCCAACTGCTTCCTATTAAGTCATTGAGTGTAGAATTTTGCAAAAATCTAAGAATAATGCTACTGTTCTCACCAATTATTTTGGAATATGTAATTATTTTTCATTAAAAAGTATGTTAGTCCATATTAGTTTTATTATTATTTTTTAAATTAATAAATATATATTTTTTAAAATATAACATAATTTATGATCTGGTAAATATTGATAGATACAAACAAAAGCTCTTCTGGTTCCAATAATTTTTAAGAATGTAAAGAGGCTATAAGACCAAAGAGTTTGAGAACCATTATTCTAATCTTTTTTTTTTTTTTTAAGGGCAATGAGGGTTAAGTGACTTGCCCAGGGTCACACAGCTAATAAGTGTCAAGTGTATGAGGCCAGATTTCAACTCGTGTCCTCCTGAATCCAGGGCCAGTGCTTTATCCACTGCACCACCTAGGTGCCCTCTATTATTCTTTTTTTTTTTTTTAGTGAGGCAATTGGGGTTAAGTGACTTGCCCAGGGTCACACAGCTAGTAAGTGTTAAGTGTCTGAGGCCAGATTTTAACTCAGGTCCTCCTGAATCCAGGGCCGGTGGCTCTATCCACTGTGGCACCTAGCTGCCCCTGCCCTCTATTATTCTAATCTAATCCATTTGGGTTTTGTTTTTGTTTGGTTTGGTTTGGATTGCTTTGCTTTGTTTTGTTTTGTTTTGCTTTGCTTTGCTTAACTACCTAAGAAGACAAGGCTCACAAGAAGAGATACACTCAAGCTAATGTACTAGTTAACAACATGGCTGAGATACTAATTCAATTGTTATACCACCAAATGCAGTATTCGTTTCACTAAAGAACACTAGTCAGAATTTTCTGTACCTCTGAACAGTTATCATGTCACACAAGCTAAGGAACAGCCCATTTAAAATAAGATCTAAACAGATTTTAAAAGGCACAAAACAGTTCTATTCTCTCTTTGAGCCTAAATGGCTTCTAGATTTCAATCTTCCTAGGGACAAGGTAGGGAAGGAGGAAGGGAACAAACATTTATTAAGCACCTACTGTGTGATGGGCACTGTGCTAAGTGGCTTACAAAGATCTCATTTGTTGGTAGCAACAAATCAGTCCATGATAGCCCCTCTCATATAGGAGTCTATGTTAAGTATACGGGAAAGTCATTGCACAAAGAAGTCCATGCTTGGTTCAGTATCACCTCAAATATGATATGTTGGATTGCCATAGAATGATGTGACACCCAACCACCACATGGGTCTGCAAGGCTTTTTTATAATGGCCTAATCCCATTACCTAGATAGAAGGGCAAAAACAGTGTCAAGCCCAGGGAAATTTGTCCAGGAACTTAATTACAAACTTTTATACAATCCAAAGCAATTTTGAAACTTGTGTGTGAGTTCTTAAAATCCTACGAAGAGATCTCCTGTATTTTCATGCTACCAAATATATCTTTAAAAATTCACTATTTGAGCATTCAAGCTAACATGTGCCATCAGCATTATTAAAACACACAAAATCTACTTCCAGGGAACATTGACATTGCAAGTTTTAATATTTGGACCAACATCAAAGTTTGCTTCTTAATGTGCTGTATCCTTTAGTTAGTCATAACTGATTCATTATGATTGGCACTCCTCCAGAAGTAGTTATGCCTCTTGATTTATTCATTCATTTTAATCTTGGAGTAATTTGAACTGAACTCTGGGTGTGCATAATTAAAAAGTTAAAGTTTAGCTGATGTCTAAGAAAAGATTGTGGGGGAAATCTACTTTGGCAGGAACAGAATTTGAGGGAAAATTTTTCTTCTTTCTGCTTTTGCATGCATTCAGAGAAAGTTTTTTGATTCCCGTCTAATCCAAATGCCTTCCCTCTATCAATTATCCCCAGTTTATCCCATCTCTTTCTTGCTTTTACAAAGTTGTTTTCATGATGTCTTTCCCATTATACTTCTTAAAAGCAAGGGCTATCTTTTGCCTTTCTTTTATCCCTGAAGCTTTGGACTGTGCCTGGCATATAGTAAGCACTTCATAAATGCTTACTCACTGACTGGTATCAGCCATACCTCCTAAAAAGTATACATAGCAATGAAAACTGAGTAGAAGTATACCTGAAAGGTCAGGGTGCCTCTTACCAAAACATTTGATGAATACAATGCACCTGGTATACGAAGACTTGAAAAATCCTTTCTGTGGCCCTTTCAGGATTATATCAACAAGGACAGCAGGAAAAGCATTTCCTGACCAACAAATAAGGCATTGTAGGTGCTTATCCCCAAACAATAAAACCAGTTTGTTACAATGGGAGTTATCTTTAGGGAGCAGAAAGAGTGGACTTAGAATGCAACAAGGATATCGGCACTTTTCCCCTCCCCAGTATCAGGTAAACTTCCTCACTGGCCAAGTGACCAGGCTACTTCAATTAGTCAGCTGAAAGAGCCTGCCCAAATGACCCTTTGTTTTACGTGTAGATAGTGAATACATATCTGCCAATTTCTCATAGTACTTTGCCCAAGCCTCTCCTTCACACTTATCATCATCCCCTTTGTATCACAGCTATTTATGTATATGTCTTTTCCTCCCATTACAGTCTTAGCTCCTAAGAAATCACATAAATAACTGTATATATATATAAACAATACATATATGTGTATTTATAAATGTATGTGTGTATGCATGTATATGTATGTATACATGTATATACTATCTTTGTGTCCCCAAGACAGGCCATGGTGATTTCCATGTAATATTTGATTAATTAAATTACTAATTAAACTTATTAAATCTTTGTTGAACTTAATCGAATTGAAATAGGTGGTTTTTCCAAGTGCAGTAAATATACTTTCCTCATTCAAATATCATGGAATCTAAAAAGGTTCATGAGGAAACTAACGTTACTAAGCAAAGGGGTTTTTTTTTCCTTATATCTTATCATAAATGTAGCTTCCATGTCCCAGAAATGTGCATGAGAGTTTTGGTGGAAAAAATATTTTAAAGAAGTATAACATTTACTCTAGGGAATCAGAGTCAGAATATCTGTTGTCGCTGTTGTTTTGCAAAAGCAAAGTCTATATAGCACAGGTCTTTAATCTGTGTTTATTCACAATATCATGGGGTAGGGAGGGATGGTGATGGTGAAAGGAGGTAGGCCAGGGCAGATCACATTGTGTGGCCTCATATGATATTTTTATGTAGATAAAAATCTGGTTTTCATTAGCAGCAGGGGCAACCTTCAATGATAAAATAAGAAGGAGAACTGTCATCAAGGAGTACATGGACAATGGTTCAGGGAGAAGTGTTACCAGACTTTTTGGCTTAGGGACTACACCTCCTTTTTTATGCCTTCATATGCTTTAAAACTCCAGCCAGATGGGTCTTATAATAATGAGGACCCCACCCCCCAAAGTGTGGAGCCCAGAATGCTTACTCCAATTTTCTGTACCCTAGGAATGGCTGTAAAAAAACCCTAAATGTGTAGTTACTGGCCATGGCTGAGGTCCTTTCCCTTGGGAACAAAAAGAAGTGATTGTGTGTGTGTGTGTGTGTGTGTGTGTGTGTGTGTCTGTCTGTCTATCTGTCTGTCTGTCTGTCTTTCTGTCTGTCTGTCTGTCTAAAAAAGACATTAATCTTTTGCATTAAGAGAAGTATAGCTTCCAGGAATATCAGTTGATAGTCTTGTTCTCCTAAGTCAGTTTGAGTTCATGCTGTATGAAATTACATGAAACTGAGAATTTTTTTATTCTAGAGAAAACAAGGGGCATGATTATCACTTTTGTATACTTGAAGGAAGAATAGAGATTAGACCTGTTTACTTGGCTCCAGTGGGTAGAAACTAGGAATCTGCAAAGAAGCAAATATGGATTTAAAGACCAAATGAAATGGACTGCCTAAAGAAGTAGTGCATTCCCTCTCATTGTAGGAGAATGACTTCTTAATGGATACACTGTAGAGGAGATTCTTATTTTTTTCAAGTGTGGGTTGCACTAGATTGTAAATAAATCAAACTCTGAAATTCCATGATTCTGTAATCAAAAATTTTACCACTTTATCAACAAGCATTTACAGAGCACCTACTGTTTGCCAGGCAATGGGCTAGATGCTATATTTTCTAATTTAAGAGGTGTGGGCATTTCTTCAGGCAATAAAGAAGGAAGAAGACAGCCTTAAAGAGTCACTGGGATGAAAATAATGTAACTGCTGAGTAGTCTTTTGGTAGTAAGGCTTTCCAAATGGAGCAAGGTTCCTTCAGCAACAGACAGCCTTTCCAGGGTAAAGGGTAGGGATAAGGAATGCTTTGATTATACAACAGAGTAGTAGTTTTTGTTTGTTTTAATGTTAATTATTTGTAATGCAGCAGTATGGTTTAGTATATAGAGAAATGGACCTGAAGATAAGAAGGCCTATGTTTAATTCCTGCCTCTTATGTTTATTTATTTATTTTTTTTTTGGTGAGGCAATTGGGGTTAAGTGACTTGCCCAGGGTCACACAGCTAGTAAGTGTTAAGTGTCTGAGGCCGGATTTGAACTCAGGTCTTCCTGACTCTGGGGCCAGTGCTCTATTTACTGTGCCACCTAGCTTCCCCCTCTTATGTTTATAACCAGGGAAGCAAGCCTGAACATTTGCATAAGATTCTCCTTGGTAGAGATAATTACTCATTATTCTTTGCTTCTATAACCACGGAGAAATCACTTAAACTCATTCTCTCTCTCTCTCTCTCTCTCTCTCTCTCTCTCTCTCTCTCTCTCTCTCTCTCTCTTTTTCTCTCAGGGCAATGAGGGTTAAGTGACTTGCCCAGGGTCACACAGCTAGTTAAGTATCAATTGTCTGAGCCTGGATTTGAACTCAGGTCCTCCTGAATCTAGGGCTGGTGCTTTATCCACTGTGCCACCTAGCTGCCTTCCAAATCACTTAAACTCTCTCAATATTCTAGGCAGATATAATTGGTTAAGAGGATTTCCATACCTGCTTGTTACCAATATCAGTGAAAACATAGATTTGTTGTTTGTTGTTTGTTGTTGTTGTTGTTGTTGTTGTTGCTGTTGTTGCTGAGGAATGTCCAACTCTTTGTGACCCCATTTGGGGTTGTCTTGGCAAAGATAATGGAATGGTTTCCATTTCCTTCTCCAGTTCATTTTACAGATAAGGAAACTGAGCCAAATAGGGTTAAATGACTTGCCCAGGGTCACAAAGCTAAAAAGTATTTAAAGCCAGATTGGAATTTAGATCTTTCTGACTCCAGACCTAGCATTCTAACCACTGTCCCAGTAGGTCCATTACCTATCTGCTACTAATTATTAGTTGGTACTATCCATGTCTGCAGGTGGTCTTTCCTGAAAGTTGATCAATGTTTCTAGTCATATAGTCATAGGTTTTTCAATGAGAGGGTTTGGGGGGGGGGTTTTGGAGTGAAAAGAGCCAAAAATTTAGGGAATGTTCTATAAGAAACTCTAACAAACAACTTAATTAAAGCCAACTTTTATCATTCTAAGTCAATATGATTGTGAACATTTGAAATCACAAATTATGTTTTCATTCCCAATTGTGTGGAGATTTTACATATTTTGTAGATAAAGAATCTGACTTTACTTATCAGAAAACAAGAAGGATTTATTTTGGTCAACAGCCTATTTGTGATATGGAGTTGTTGTTTGTCCTTCATTCTCAAAGAGGACTATGACGTCAGGAGGTGATGCCATGATTTTCAGTGAACTGAATTTAAGTTACACAGGGCTGTGAAAAGTCACCAACTTCACTCTCTCCTCTAGAGCCATCCAGGTCCAGTGGCAAGATATATATATCAGGACAACTGGAGATGGCCCCGGATATTTGAGGCAATCAGGGTTAAGTGACTTGTCCAGGGTCACACAGCTAGCAAGTATCAAGCGAATGCTCCTGGATTTGAACTCAGGTCCTCCTTACTCCAGGGCCAGTGCTTAATGCCACCTAACTGTCCCATGTTATGGAGCATTTGTTTTTCCCACTCCAACCCCTCAAAAAAATACAACTCAGCATCTGGAGACTAAATTCCTGTTTCTCTTTGTCTTCTTTTCTTTTACAAAGTTCATTACTTTACTATTAAATATAGACATGTGTATAATGCACATTTGGGGTTTCACTCTTCCTATTATAAGTTTAGATTGAGGTATGAGACCACCATAAAATAATGCTGTACATACTCTGGTACTAACCATAAAGTTCAGCAACCTAACTGAAAGAAGCTTAAGTAATGAATGCACTTGGTATGCAGAATTATTAGCTCAAAGATGTTGAAAGGGTGGCGCAGTGGATAAAGCACCGGCCCTGGATTCAGGAAGACCTGAATTCAAATCCGGCCTGAGACACTTGACACTTACTAGCTGTGTGACCCTGGGTAAGTCACTTAACCCTCATTGCCTCAGAAAAAAAAGATGTTGAAAAGTCTGACTTTGATAATTTATGAGTACATTAATAAACATGGATTATTTTAAAGTAATTTCTAACATGGTCTAAAAAAACGGTGATCATGAATAGCAAAATTCTAAGGTAGTTTTATTATGACCTTTTTTATGACTTTTTCATATTTGATTAGTATCCTCTGCCCCTCTGGAGAGCAGAGTAATGAGTTCCTCCCCAAACTTCCATTTAAGAAGGGCATACAGGGGGCACGTAGGTGGCACAGTGGATAAGGCACTGGCCCTAGATTCAGGAGGACCAGAGTTCAAATCTTGCCTCAGACATTAGACACTTACTAGCTGTGTGACCCTGGGCAAGTCACTTAACCCTCATTGCCCCACAAAAAAGAAAAAAGAAAAAAAGAAGGGCATCCAGACATCCATCTCTTCTTTTCCTACTTGGCTACAATCCTTTGTATTTGTCCGTCATGTCCCCATGCTAGATACCTTTGTTTCCCAACATTACCCTTATTCTGCTTCCTTTTTTGTGTTGTCATCCTCTATTAGATTGTTAGCTCTTTGAGGGTAGAGATGTTTTCCTTTTTTTTTTTTTTGTCTTTGTATCTCTGGCATTTAATAGAGTATCTGGCACATAGTAGGTGCTTAATAAATTTCTCTTGACTGGCTTTATTTTGCTTTCATGTCTTCACTGGGGATGAAATCTCCTTGAGAGTAGATTTTGTTTTATTCTTTGTATTTCTATCCCCAGCACGTAGTACGATGCCTGGTTCCTTGAAGATGCTTAATAAATATTTGTTCACTGCTTGATTGCATTGTAAGAGCTTTTGCACCATGTCTTTGGTCTAAAACAATATTACAATCTTTCCAAAAATTGAGTCAAATCATATGTCATAGCATAGCTGCGGTTTGGGAAGCAAATTGAACAAATTACCTTTATAGACTATATATATATATATGGCAAACCAGTTTATTGAGAGCACATTTCATGAATATAAATATATTTTGAAGACTTGCTAGAATTAACAAGGCATGGGGGTCATTGTTGCTACAAAACCACTGCCAACAAAAAAAATCCTACTGCCTCCTTCATACATACTTCATCAAGCTCAGAGAGCTGTTTAAATGTCAGCTTTTATTTCTTCAGTACTTCAAGATGCTGGGGTTTCATCAGAGAGGGTATGCCCTCCACTGGGACCAATCACAACCCTTCTATAACTTAGCAGATGGTCTTTGAAAGTTTCTGTGGCCAAAACAATCTGCAAACCCAGGCAGGCTGTTACCCAGACAATGTACATTACCAAGTCAATTCCCAAAGCTTCTTCAGAAAATAGGATTCAGAGGGATCTTAGAAAATTTTTCTAGTCAAAACTAATCAATTATGTAGATGAGGAAACTGAGGCCCACTGAGCAAAGTGACTTGCCAGAGATTTCCAGAGCTCTTAAGTACAATGGGAATTCACAAATGGGCCATCAATCCTTCAAATTTATTGCTCTTCATACAGATGCATACATCCCTCTTTTTCAAGTTCAAGTTGAAAATCAACAAAAATGAATAAAAGCAATACTACTCTATAAAAGACAAATCTTTAACTTATACAGGGATAGTATGTCTTTGCCCCAGTGGGCCAACATGGGAAGGCAGGCTTTCTTCTCAGGTGAAGTCCACCTAGAATTGATTACCATAACTTCACCTACTTGTGCTGTTTCCAAAGCACTTTCTTTAGATTTCCATTACCCTGGGGCAGCTAGGTGGCACAGGGGATAGAGCACTGGCCCTGGAGTCAGGAGGACCTGAATTCAAATCCGACCTTAGACACTTAACACTTACTAGCTATGTGACCCTGGGCAAGTCACTTAACCCCAATTGCCTCACCAAAAAAAAAAAAAAAAAAAAAAAGATTTCCGTTGCCCAAGATCTCCTCTCACAATCACAATGGTGCCAATGGGAAATGTACCCCTTCTCCTCGGGCAATAGCATACACAATTCACACCTCAACATATTTCATTTCCCCCAAATGGCTTTTTTTTTCCCAAGTGAAAATAGTTCTAACGTGATGCTGCTATTATTACATATAAAACAATTTTCTCCTCCCATAATATTGTATTACCTAGCTCTATAGAGGGTTTGAAAGACAACGCAGAGTGAATTGGATAGGTTACAGTCTAATGATAGCCAGTCTAGAAAGAAACTGAAAAACTCTTTTGAACATAAAGGTAATAAAACAAAGAATTTGATGAAACACCTAACGATGCATAATGTTAGTCACTAACTACAGCATATATTTGCTTTCATTTTTTTCCATATATTTCCAGGATGGTTTCTTTTTTGCATTTTAACATGGTCTGATTTATTCTTTTGAAGTCTAAGTTCTGCCATTGAAGTTGCTAATTCTCCCATGTACACCAGGACTAATTAATAGAAGTTTTTCTCTATATCCTTGAAATTACAGGCTTAGGAGACATGGTTCTTTGCAAAAAATGTCCTTTCTCTAGCCTAAGGTCCTCAAAAATAAAGATCATTTTCAGGAGGCTAAGGCTTGATCTTGGTGACCATAAGAGTACATAGAGAAAACATTGAGTATACAGTAAGTGTATTGTTTACCAATGGAGGATCATAGGATTTAACCTACTTTGAAGCTAATTTGGTTGACAACTTCAATTGCTTGAAAACATCAACTGTAAGATGAATTGTTGTGAATCCAGAAAAAAAAAAGTGAGATATACCATAGCCAAAGCAAAACCTAAGGATTATGGCAGAACACAAAAAGGAAAATCTATTCTGAGGCCTTTCCAGTGAAACAAGTCCAGTAAAAGAAGTCCAATGAAGGAGAGAAAAATACTCTAAAACAATGTTATAGAATCCAATGAAAGCCAATTTGCCACTTCTAGAACTCAAGAAATATTTTAAAAGTTAGGTGCTTTGAATTGAAGCAAATATTTCTTAAGCACCTACTTACTATGTGTCAGGTACTGGCCTGAAGTGCTATACAAATATAATCTCATTTTATCCTTACAACAGAAGCAGCTAGATGGCTCAGTAGATAAAGCACTGGTCCTGGATTCAGGAGGATCTGAGTTCAAATCTGACCTCAGACACTTGACGTTTACTAGCTGTGTAAACTTGGGTAAATCACTTAATCCTCATTGACCCACCAAAAAAAACAACAACAACAACAAAAAATGATCCTTACAACAACCTGGTGAAGTAAGTACTATTATGGTTTTTGTTTTGTTTTGGTTTTTTGCTTTTTACAGTTGAGGAAACTGAAGTGATTTGTTTAGGGACACATAGATTTAAACTCAGGTCTTCTTTATTCCAAGACCATGTATCTGCTATAGGCTTAATTACATGATGATGTATATTAAATGCTTTGCTCCATATACTATATAAGTATTAGCTATTATAATCAATAACATTAGAGATCCACTTTGGAAGCAAAGTAAAATATTTGATATATCCATTAATCACAAGCATCATGGCATATTGGGGAAAGATTTGGAGTCTGATGACTGGGTTCACATCTCAGCTCTACTTTACTGGCATTTTCTACCTGTATGACCATTGGAATGTACAACCAATCCCCCTCCGGATAGACTTAATGTTCTTTAAGGTATTTTCAAGGTTTAAATCATTTGATCCTTCATTTTACCATCATAGGTAAAAGAGATCTTGAAATATTGAGGGTTTATTTTCCTCTTCTATGAAGGGGGCAAGTGAATCATTTCAATTGACTGCCATTTTGTCTGGGCCTTTGTATGAATCATACCACTGTTAGCTTCCGTGTATATGCTGCTTTTGTCAGCTTGGGAAGAGTTTACAAGTCATCAAGGATATGACTCATTGATCAGTTCATCATCATCACTATACTGCCATCTTAAATTTTGAAGATAATACCTAATGAATCCCATGCAGCTCTTCACATATGAAACCCTACTAACAAACCAAATATTTCTATATTTGATCCTAAATTCAATTGCATTCCTAGACCCTAAGCAACATTTTGCAATTACTGGACTGGATCGTAGAATCTGGAGTTGAAATTCAGACTTAGCATTGTTAAGTGGCTCTCTTTAAAGGATTTGAAAGAAATACAATAAAAGTCTGCTTACATTTTGCTTATTCGTCTCATGCCTAGAACAAAATCAACTTTTCCTTGGAGAAAAAGGGGAAAACGGCATGCTTAGACATAAATAATCTATCCCTGGCTGCCAAGAAGCCTTCATAAGTCTGGAATTCCAAAGTAAACAGGGCCAATTTTATTTTTAAAGTGAATCCATTTGTATTTGCATATTTCAGATGGAATTATTTAAATAAGTTGTTTTCATAGTCTAATTTTAAATAGACAAATTGTTGATGCTTCCAGTGGTAAACATTTTCAGGGTAAGAACTTCACGAAAACAAAACTCCTTAAAATATCATGTTTTCTAATTAAGTTTAAACTAAAAACACCATAGTGGAAAAAATTATAAAATATCTGTTGACAATGCTGGAAAAAACCTGTGGTGAACAGGATAAGTAAAATATTTTTATAAAGTTAATTCATTGTAATGAATTGGGACCACCAAAAAGATCAAGTCTTCTCCCCGCCAAAAAAAAAATCTATATATGAAAAGTGCCTTCTACTGATTATAAATTTTCATCTATGATTCCCAAATTCAGATTAAATGAAATAAAATTTAATGGAGAATTGACAATAGCTAAAGATTGATATCTCTTAGGTAAAAAGATATGTTTGCTAAAAACTGTAGAATAATTAATATAATACATATTCTACTATGTATGTATACATATACAATTAATTTAATATCATTAGTATCTTCATCACTTAATATTTGTTCCTTTTGATTAGAGGTGTTAGATATGTAGCAATCTAGTTAAATCCAAACCAGATGAAAATATAACTGGGAAATAATTAACAAAATTAATAAAAATATAATAAAACATAGATGGTGCTATTATGTAGTTTTCTAAGTCAATATGCAGCCTTCAGGGATAGTCATGTAGATTTAATACCACTCCCTACCTGCTCCCAAGTCCTCTTCCCCTTTCTATTTGCATTTAATATAACTGCCCTGGATTATCAGTAGATAAAATACTCTTTGATTATGGTAAAAGAAACTCAGGTCACTAAAATATTGTTTCAAAGTATACATATATGCTATACTCAAAGTCAGGATGACAATTAATTTATCTGGATATTTAGGGCATAAAATATACACTTGGAAATTATAATTTGGAGGGTTTTTTTAACCAAGTTGAATTATAAATTCAATTGCTTGATTCTACATTTTTTATGTAGCCATTCTAAATCATATCTGAATATCAGGAAGTAGTAATATAAAAAAACAATGAAATAATGAAATACATTTCCCTCTTTCCACTAGAAAGGTGAGGGGCCCAGTGAGTGAAGGAACTATATACATTATCACATGTCACTATGTCAGTTGGAAATGGTTTTGCTAAATGGTTTGTATCTACAGTGCCTAGTGCTATGGCTGACACATAGTAGGTACTTTAGAAATGCTTGCCCTACTGAATTTAACTGAAATGAAGCATAGGAGGAAAATATATGAAATTCAGGTTTATATAAGACATTCCAAGACTATTGATTTGCCAAAAGACAGTCTGCTTCAAAGTATCCAGTACACTTCAAATACTGCATTTCCTGTGGGATTACATGAGTAATGTTCTCCAGAGTCGATCCATAGTTGATGAAAGACATTTCAGAGCCCTTGTCACCATGGGCTAGTGCTAACTTCCCCTTACTGGAGGCTTGAAAGACAAGGGTTAATTTCCAGTAAGTCCAAAAAAAAGGAGGTTTACCCAAAGTTTCTTTTAATAATTGACTATGGTTTTGAGAGGATTCACTGATTTACACTACAGGCAAGTATCACCTTGCTGATGGACACCCCTTAAAAATATTTCATTAAATTTAGACTGGAAAAGGTCAAGTTATTCATCTATAGGCACAGTAAGTGAACTTCCAGGAAAATCATTGTTTTCCTGTTATATTTTGGTTACACAGTTCCAGGCTCCAGCAGCTGAGCCTCATATGATGAGACCCACCCCTCCCTCCCCAAGGTGTCAGGAAGTTTTCATTTAAAATATTTCCAAACAAAAGCACCGGGTAGTTATAAACAGAAAATTAAGAAAAGCTGCACAGGCTGAAATAAATGCAGTTATTTCAGAACCCTGCTGTGGAAGTCTCCTTTTTCTTTATTATTCTTTGCTTGCTTTCTGCTCCACAATTATCTTTTCCCATTGTAGAAAGGAGCCATTTTGAACAGAAGAACTAAAGAACATTGGATTTAGAATCCCCAAACTGAGGTTTGAATTCTGTTTCATGTCAGTTGTCTAGGTCTCAGTTTCTTCATCCCTACAACGACAAGTTTGAAATAAATAATCCTTTAAGCTTCTTTAGACCCTGAATCTTAGAATTTTATATCATGGAAGTAGTAAAATCACAATTATTTACAGATAAGATTATCCAGAATCCTGACTTCTTTTTCCTGCTACATCTGCTGCTCTTATCAGATCAGTCTAGATCAGTAGTCCCTAACTGATTTTGATCAAGCAAACCTATCAATTTAAAACAATTAAGCATGAAATACTAAAATGTATATAATTACTCATTTATAAATTTAGTGCTTATCCTACTGTATTAATTAGCATGGATATATATTATAAATTAATAGAAGACATACATTTTGAAAGGCTAATAGAAAGATAAAATATTTTAATCCAGAGTCAATATGTAGTCACTGAAATTTATTGAGTAGGGAACATGACTAGATCTGTGCCTCAGGACAATCACTTTAGTGGCTTTACAAGGATGAGCTAGAGAGAACAGACACTTGAGGCCAGCAGAATAATTCAAAGGCCATTGCAAACAGTCTAGATGAGAGATGATAGGGGCCTGAGTAAGTGTAGAGGCTGTTTAAGTAAAGAGAATCAATAAATGTGGGAAGTAGAAACCAGATTTGGCAAGTGAGTGCATACCGGGTAAGATTGACCTAAATTTGCCTCTTTAGAAAATCCACCCATTCATTCTATATTTGCCCTCTGGGACCAATCAGAACAAGTCTACTCTGGCCCCCATGTTATAACTCTTCAAATACTTGAGGACAGCTATTACCTGCTGCCCCACCTCCCCCGCCCAAGTCCTTTCTTTTCCAGGCCAAATGACTCCAATTCCTTGGGCCAATTCTCATATGACATGAACTTGAGGATCTTCACCACCCCTATAGATATCCTTCAATGGCCTTCCTAAAATTTAATATTGAATCAGACACAACACTCCAGCTGCTGTGTAATTAGAACAAAAGATAGTAGTACTATTATCTCCATCAGAGCTACTATTTCCATCATCCTGGTCACTGTATCTAAATGAATGAAACTTCTAATAAGGCAGTGGATAGAACACTGGACCTGGAATCCTCAGCCTCAGACACTTAGTAACTGTGTGATGCTGGGCTAGTCACTTAATTGCTTACTTAATGTCCTCATCTGTAAAATGGGTTTAATAATAACAGGTAAAAGTTGTAAAGTACCTTGCAAGTTTTCAAGTGTTGCTTCATATTACTAAATTGTTAATATAAATAATTTAGTAAATATAACAAAATTATATAAATTATTGATGATGGTAATGAATCATTTATTAAACATTCACTATGTGCCAAACATGCATCGGATAGAACTCTCAGCCTGGAGTCAGGAAGACTCATTTTCCTGAGTTCAAATCTGGCCTCAGACACTTATTAGCTGTGTGACCTCGGGCAAGTCACTTAACCCTCTTTGCCTCAGTTTCCACATCATAAAATGAGTTCGAGAAAGAAATGGTAAACCACTCCATTACCTTTGCCAAGAAAACCTTAAATGGGATCGTGAAGAGTTGGACACCACTGAAAAATGACTGAACAAAAACAACAATGGAAAAAACGATTATGTTAAGCACTAGGGATACAAATAGGAAAAATGAGAGTCCCTTCTCTCAAGAAGATCATACTCTAATTGGGGGAGACAACGCATAAAAGAAAATCCAGTTTCAGGAAAGATGAAAAAGCCCCAAAGTCCTAAGCATCAGTAACAGGGCAGGTAGCAAACCCAAATATCCTTAGGTTATATCAGAAGTGCAGAAGACAGTACTAGGGGTCTACAGAAGATTGAGGCAAGATATATGGTAAGTTTTGGTAGTTCTCCATCTCTCCAGTAGGAATAGTGTTGTTGATTCCCATCCCATCCAACCCCTATGAGCAGTTAAACAGCCTGGATAGTTTCAAAGCCTCCTTAGCCAGGGAAGGCAGATGGGAATAATGAGACTAAGACCAAATGAAAGTTATTTCCCAAGGTCAGACAGGTAAATAGCTAGCAGAGCTAGAATTCAAACATAAACATTCTGATTCCAAACTTAATATACTTGCTGTTATAGCATAGCATAATTGTCATTGAGGAGACTTTTCAGTATGTTACTATTATTGTGCAGGAAGCCCTTGTATGAATTAAAATTTTTTTTTTAATTTTTTGCGGGGCAATGAGGGTTAAGTGACTTGCCCAAGGTCACACAGCTAGTAAGTGTCAAGTGTCTGAGTCTGGATTTGAACTCAGGTCCTCCCAATTCCAGGGCCAGTGCTTTATCCATTGCTCCACCTAGCTGCCCCCCTTGCATGAAATTTTAAGGGAAACATATCTATACTGTACTAAGTAGACAATTAAAAATTTGAAGGCCAGGAGAAATACTGATAATGATCAAAAGGGAAGTAAAAAACGAATTCATACATTAGTTCTGATTGGTCTTAAAGTGGACTGAAGCATAATGTAGCTAAATTGTTCTCAAACTGAATGAGGAAAATGTCAACTTAATTATTTTTTCAATTTACTCCACATGGAGAAAATATTTAATTTTTTTCCAATTCCCATTCCTTAAAAGACTGAAAATCCATTTCTATTACCATGAGTTGTGCTAAGTCCTCAGGCTTTACACTTCTGCAAAGATCAGTCATAATCAAGAGTTGTCAGTACTTGATGTCATCAAGTGATAACTGAATTAAGTTTAAAGCTTAGATTATTTAGTATTAGGTGTCATCAAACTATCAATGAACTGAGTTTAAATCTTAGATGATTTAATCTAAAGGATGCCTCTCTCTAACATACTCTGCTTATTGCCCATAACTCGTTAGTCTATATAGTAACCCAATGGCAAAAAAAAAAAAAAATAAGATTAACAAGGAAGGGGCAGCTAGGTGGCGCAGTGGATAGAGCACTGGCCCTGGAGTCAGGAGGACCTGACTTCAAAACTGGGCTCAGACACTTAACACTTACTGGCTGTGTGACCCTGGGCAAGTCACTTAACCCCAATTGCCTCACTTAAAAAAAAAAAAGATTAATAAGGAAAAAATATCTTAACAAGAGCTTTGATTGTGTTCAATACAACTTACTTGAGGTGCTCTATTTAGGATGAGAATTTTAATAAAGAGAAATAGAAACTTTCTTACAAATTCCAAAAAGAACTTCCTTCACAGTTGCGGACCCATTTAACTTGTTTTTTTTAAAGTGTTATTGACATCTTGTTTTTACATTACATCTTGTAAAAAAAATACAATCAGTAAAACTAATAATAGAGTAATCTTATGTAAAAGTGTACCCATTTTAAGTCGGCAGCAGCTCTCCAAAATCTATATTTTAAAAAGTCAATAAAAGGCATTTTTCTCCCTCCTATCCCAATGCCATTGGGAAAAGAATACAAAAAAAAAATTCACTGCAACAAATATGCATAGTCAAGTGGAAAAAAATTCCCTCAACAGTTATATACAAAAACACATTTCATTCTGCACATAAATCTGTCCCATCTCTGCAGTGAATTACATGTTTCATCACTGGTCCTTTGGGATCATGAATGGTCATTGTCTTGATCATCGGTCTTAACGGTTTTCAAAGTTGTTTGCTTTTATACAGTTACTATATAAATTGTTCTGGCTTTCAATCTTCCTTCATAAAAAGTCCTTGAAATTGTTCATTTTTTTATTGTTGTTGTTTGTCCTTCATTCTCTAAGATGACTATGGCATTAGGGAGGTGAAGTCATGACTTGCAATGAATTGGATTTAAGTGAGGAAGAGTTGTGCAAAGTCACCAGTATCTTCTCTGGAGCTGTCTGGGTCCAGTGACAAGATATCTATCAGGAGAACTGTAGAAGGTCCCAATGCAGTGGGAGACCTTGGCCAATTAAACTAAGGGCTTTAATAGGTCTTAATTTGCATGAGGCAACACCTATTTAGTGATTAAGGCTGTGTAAGAAAGGAGGTAAAGAAAGGGAAAAAAATAGATAGGTAAAAGAAGGTGGGTATGGGGAAGATCCTCAGGATTTCTGACCAAAAGAGATACATTGAATGAATGTCATAGAAGTTTCAGTGGTACAATCAGTTAATTATAGAGCAGTATGGATCTTTTGTAATTCTGAGAAAGTATATCCCTTTTGGAAACTTAAAAAAGGAAAATAGAGAATAAGCAAAGAATGTTGAAATGCAAAGATTATTGGGCTCAGAGCTGAGAATGTTCCAAATGTCTTGAAGTCATTGTAGATGATTCAAGCTTAAAGTGGCTTGAACATTTTTGGGATACCTATGTTTGCTGTTCCTCTATCTGGGATCATTTTTAAATAAAATTCTCTTATGCATTATGACTCCCAATACAATTTGATTATTGGATTCTTGGAGGACAGTATGAAGAGGTGATTGTACTTCCTATTTCACATTCCCATTTGTGACACTGATGAATCATGGAAGTCATGGCAGTTTTTAAAGAGTATTTTCATATCCCAGAAGTGAAATGAAAGCAATAACTTTTTTGTTTTCTGGCTACAGTGGATCATCTTTATTCTCTCACCCCCAGGAAAGCTTTTCCTTTCTCTCTTTAGTCTTTCCCCACCCCCTCCCCTAAAAACAAACAAACAAAACAGGAAAAAACCTACCTATTTCTTAAACAACAACCTCTCTATCAAAAAATTTTTGTGAGGATTGAGTTTTGAATTCCACTTAAAACCATTCCAGAACATGGGCAGTGAAGTGGAAATTTTTCCTTTATCTCCCTCTTGATCCAGTAGAAACCACTGATATGAGAGTTCTGGTACACTTCTGTTTGTTTGACTTTTCACACAGGTCACTTTCCTGTATTTGATAAGAAGGGGAGTGGGATCTAAATCATTGTTGATTAGAAAAATGCAAATTAAAACAACTCTGAGGTAGCACCTCACACCTATCAGCTTAGCTAATATGACACAAAACAAAATGACAAATGTTGAAAGGGATATGGAAAAATTGGGTCACCAATGAACTCTTGGGAGCATTGTGAACTTATTCAACCACTTTGGAGAACAAATTGAAACTATGTCCAACGAGTTATAAAACTGTGCACACGGGGGCAGCTAGGTGGCCCAATGGATAGAGCACCGGCCCTGGATTCAGGAGTACCTGAGTTCAAATCCAGCCAAAGACACTTAACACTTACTAGCTGTGTGACCCTGGGCAAGTTACTTAACCCCAATTACCTCAGTAAAAAAAATAAATAAAATTTAAAAAAATAAAATAATACTGTGCCCACCCTTTGATTCAACAATACCACTATTAAGTTTGTATTCCAAAGAGATCAAAGAAAATGGAAAATATCCTATATGTACAAAAATATTTATAACAAATTGGAAATTGAAGGGATATCCATCAATTGTGGAATGGCTGAACAAGTTGTAGTACATGATTGTGATAAAATACTACCGTTCTTTAAGAAATGACAAGCATCACAATTGCAGAAAAATCTGGGAAGATTTATATGAACTGATGAAAAGTGAAGTGAGCAGAGCCAGGAGATTATTTGTACATAGTAACACCAATATTGTATAATGGCCAATTGTGAATGACTTGGCTATTGTCAGCAATACGATATAAGACAATTCTAAAAGACTTAGGATGAAAAATGCTATTTACCTCCAGAGAAAGAACTGATGGAGCCTGAATGCAAATAAAACATACTTTTTTGGTCGTTGTTGTTTTTGTTTTCTTTTTGGTGAGGCAATTGGGGTTAAGTGACTTGCCCAGGATCACACAGCTAGTAAGTGTTAAGTGTCTTTGGCTGGATTTGAACTCAGGTACTCCTGAATCCAGGGCCAGTGTTCTATCCACTGCGCCACCTAGCTGCCCTAAAGCATACTTTTTAAAACCTTATTTTTCTTTTTGGTCTTTGTTCCCTTTTGCAACATGGCTAATATGGAAAAATGCATGACTACACATATATGAACCATAGCATAGTGCTTGCCTTCTCAAAGGGGGGGGGGGCGGAATGGAGGAGGGAAACACAAAGATTATTAATTTTTTTTTGTAATTGAAAAATCAAAGAAAGAAAACCATTCTGAAAAAAAAACAAAAAAGAAGGGGAGAGGGGGAGCTTTGTAAAGGCAAAATTTACAAAACTGAAGCCTAGAGAGTTTTGTAGTAGGATTAGTGTGAAAAGGGAAGGAAGCTAGTTTAAAATAACTAGAATCAAAACCATAAATTTTTAGGACTTGTCATATTTGTAGCCTTTGAAAGCACATACTTTAGTTATGAAGACTATAACTCTAGAAGAATTTTCCTCTGGCTTGGTTCCATTAAATGACACTTTTTTCCATGATTTTTTTTTCCTCAGTAACTTTTGTCCAGCACTTTCACACCTGGAGACTTTTTAGCTAGTGTGTGCCAATAAGAGAAACTAAAGAACACATTTGAAATAATTTTCATCTCTAAATTTTAACTTAGTTAATGTAGAGTTGGGCTTCATTATCATAGGCAGCTAAAACATTGTTTTGCTAGTTAACCAAAAGGAGGAAATAATTCCCACCTACCTTTTGTTCATGCTGTTTTTTCTCTGCCTGTGATCACTTTATCACACTCATATTTTCATTCTTTAAATCCCACTCCAGTGTTTCCTCAATGAAGCCTTCCTGGAACACACAACTAAGTATTTAATAAATGTGGTTTTTTTAAGCTTCTTTCATTCAGTCAGTCAGTCAGTCATTCAGTCAATCATTCATTCATTCCCCTTCCTGACTTATGTAATCCTCCTCTGACTTCCCACAGCATTTTGTTATTTCCTGTCCTGTGGCACTTAATATATTCTATTATATACTGTGGTTATTTTATAATCTTCATCATTAGAGAGTAATTTTTATACCTCCATTACTAAATTATAAACTCCTTGAGGCAAAAGCTGTATTTTACTCACCTTAATATTACATTAAATAATTGTCATACATAGTAGGAGTTCAACAAATAATGTGGAGTTGAATCACATTAAGCCACAATGGATAGAGCAAAGGGCCCAGAGTCAGAAAGACCCGATTTCAAATCTGGCCTCAGACACTTATTAGCTGTGTGACCGTGGACAAATCACTTAACCCTGTTTGCCTCAGTTTCCTCCTCAGTAAAATGAACTAGAGAAGGAAATGCCAAACCACTCCAGTATCTTTGCCAATAAAACCCCAAATGGGGTCATAAAGAACAAGACACAACTGAAACAACCAACCACATAATTAATTTAGCAAAGCTCAGGCCACAAGGGTGTCTAAGCTCCCTCACCACTCTCTGAACACACCTTTTATTGTTACTCTAGCCTTGTTATTTATCAGTATGGGGAATATTTGCATGGAAAACACTTCCATCCATAGAGATCAGGAACTCCTGTAGTTTAGTTTTTGGAAATTGTTTGAGACCTTGACAGTTTTATTAACTTTCCCAAGGTCACAGAAACAAAATAGATCAGAGACATGCCTCGAACCCAGTTCTTCCTTACTCTAAGGCCTTCTGGTACTCTCTCCACTCTTCTATGCCACTTCTCAGATCCTTTGTGATTCCATTCATTAAAATGTTGAATTTCAGAAAGATTATGTATTTCTTTTAGAAAAAATATGGCTTTTCATCATTCAACACTATAAAAAACTTTTAGATTAAAAACTTTTTTATAGTTCTCAATGAATTAATTAGTAAGCATTTATCCATTATATTAACTATGTGCTGTAGGTGCCATTTTCATGTATTTTGATAAATGCATAATTCCTTCAACGTATATATTCTTTCCACCAATGCATATGATAACCCATTCCCTACTGTTTGCTCTGTGCAATATTTCCTATGGTTTTATCCCCATTGAAATTTTATCCAATATTCTGTATCTCTCTTCTGTGGTGAAGTGGGTAGAGTGCAGTGCCTGGAGTCAGGAAGACCTGACTTCAAATTCAGTTTCAGACACTTAATAGTTATGTGACCCTGGCAGAGTCACTTAACCTCTCTTTTCCTCAATTTATCCATCTGCAAATTGGTAATAATAAGAACAACAACAACATCTACCTCCCGGGGTTGTCGTGAAAATTAAATGAGATAATATTTGTAAAGTGCTTGGCATAGTATCTAACACTTTGATGTTATTGTTTAGTTATTTTTCAGTCATGTTAAACCACTCATGACCCCATTTGGGATTTTCTAGGCAAAGGTACTGGAATGGTTTGCCACTTCCTGAGTCTAGGCCCAGCATTTTATCTATCTCACTACTTAGCTGCTTTGGCACATGGAAGGTACTATATAAATATGAACCATTATTATTTCTAAGCAAGGAAGACCTGAGTTTGAATCTCACCTCAGACACTAGCTGTATGATGACAAGCAAGTAATTTAACTATACAGTTTCACTTTCTTCATCTGTAAAATAGAATAATAACTCCTACCTTACAGAGTTGCAAGCATCTCATAAAATAATATTTACAAAATGCTTTGTAGACCTTAAATCATTATATAAAAATTACCTATTAGGTATCCATTATGGCCAATTCACTTAATTTTCTAGTCACATATACCTTTGATAATGAGTTTGGTTCCATTTTTCCTATATAAGTCATTCTTGGTGCTATTGTATATCTTATTTAAATGGGTCATGCAATATTTTTTTCAATGTCCCTTCCATCAAAATTACAATTTTGACCAATGAAATGAAAGTTGTATGAGACATAATAATTTTAGAATTTTAGTTGTTGTTCAGTCATTTTTCAATCATGTTCCACAAATTGTGATGCCATTTGGGATTTTCTTGGCAGAGATTCTGGAGTGGTTTGCCATTTTCGTCTTTAGATCATTTTCTAGATGAGGAAACTCAGGAAAATGGGATTAAGTGACTTGCCCAGGGTCATAGAGCTAGAAAGTATCTGAGATCAGAATTGAACTTAGGAAGAGTACCTCTAGCCACTGTGATGCCTAGCTGTCCCTTAGAATTTTACAGTCATACCTAATTTTCTACCTGAACACTGTATTTCATAGATTAATTGTTCTCACTTTATTCAACTCCAAATGATTCTGAATGTTTCCAAAAAATAAAAAGCAATCCTCTTGGCTCATGCTATTCCCTCCTCCCATGGCTACTTCCTTACCATCTTCACCTATTGAAATCTACCTGTCCTTCAAGTTTTAACTCAAATACAATCTTTCCCATGGAGTCATTCTTGATCATCTCAGCCAGAAGTTGGTTCTCCTTCTTTTGAAACTTTATAGCACTTAGTCTGAACCTCTCTTAATGCACTTATCAGACGATGCCTTGTATTATAATAATCATTGTATATGATATATTCTACCAGAATCTACTCTCCCAGAGGGTGGAAATCTTTTTATACATTTTTATATTCCTCACAGTGCTTAGTAGAGCATGTTTCAAATTCAAATGAATTTTTACTGAATAAGTGAATACATAATGCCTAACTTTCATAATGAAGTACTAAAAAGTACTAAAGTACTAAAAGTGCATAAAAGTGCTTTGAGAATTTAAAAAAGAAAAATCAACATGGGCTATAAAGGAGAGGTAAATGGCATACGAATTCAAGTGATCAAGGTTCCAACTGTTCTATCTTTTACTATGACCATAATAATTTAATTGAATAGTGATTCCTAATTTTTCTTGTATCATGATACCCTTTGGAAGTTTGGTAAATCCTATGGGTCCCCCAGAATGTTTTTTAATGCATGAAATAAAATGTATAATATTAGAAAGGAAACTAAAGGCTAGCTAAAATAAATATGTAGCAGCAGCGGTGGTGGTAGTGGTGGTGGTGGTGGTAGTAGTAGTAGTAGCTGTTGTTGTTATTGTTGTTTTCCCATCCAAGTTCATAGACCTCTCTGAAATCTATCCATGGACCCCAGTTTAGGGGAAGAATGGAAGGAGTCCCCTGCTATAGAAGCTACCTCACAAGGTTGCTGTGAAGATCAAATGAGATTATAAATCACAAAGGTGGTATGAGGTGGTGGTGGGGGGAATTTGAATTCATGGATTGGGACCAAATTGGGACACTAATTCATTTTTGATAGATTGTTACTGATCCAACCATTTTGGAGAGCAATCTGGAATTATGCCCAAAAGTTATGAAATTACTTATGCCTTTTGACCCAATGATATCACTACTAGATCTATTTCTAAAGATGATTAGGGAAAAAAGAAAAGAACCCATATGTTCTAAAATGTTTATAGCAGCTGTCTTTGTGGTGGTTAAAAAAAACCTGGAAATTGCAGGGATGCCCATTAATTGGGGAATGGCTAAACAAGTTGTGGTAAATGATTGAGACAGAGTACTACTGTGCATGATGAGCTCAATGATTTTAGAAAAACATGGAAAGACTTGCATGAAATAATAGAGAAATGAGCAGAACCAAGAGAACATTGTATACAGTAAAAGCAATATTATCTGAAAAAGGACTCTTCAAACAAATAAGTCATTTTAACTATTATGAATACCCAAATTAATTATAAAGGACATATGGAGGAAGATGCTACCTGCATCCAGAGAGAGAACTGATTAATAGAAGTAATTATAGAATGATTATATATATATATATGTATGTATATATATATATATATAAATAGGTATATAGATATGAATACACACATAGATACAGATATGGATATGGATATAGGTATAGATAGATATAGATAGATATAGATATAGGTATACGTATGCATATACATATACATACATACCTATTTGTTTCTAATGGTAGCCATCTAAAGGGCAGGGGGCTAAGGGAAGGAGTGAAGAAAAAAGGGGGGGAAAGGAAAAAAAAGAAATTTACATGATTTTTTAATATATTTAAAAGGAACAGCAAGTCGTATATAATAAATTTGCAAGTTTCATGTGCAATCATCTTTTTTTCTATTATACTTTGTTATGGAAATGCTTGTTTTATTCCATAAATTAAAAATACAATATTTTTTAGTTAGTAAGTGTCTGAGACTGGATTTGAACTCAGGTTTTCTTGACTCAGGAATAGCACTCTATCCACAGCGCCACCTAACTGCCTAAGGCAGTTAGTGCTATTTATATAGCACTTATACTTGCCAACTTTTACTTGGGATATACAACAACTTGATGAAATAGTTGAATAATAATCATTTTGTAGAAGAAGCTGAGGCACACAGAAGTTAAGTAATTTGTCCAATGTAACTGTAATTAGACCTAGAACTCATAGTCCTTGGTATCTAGCACGTTTAACCATGCCGGAAAGTTTATTTTAAAGAAGATATATGGGCATATATAAATGAGTATGTATATACACACACACAAAGAGATATACACATATAAAATTTTTGACTTACTCCTTATTCCAGTTTGTCTATATTTCACACTTATATACTACCTTTTCAGAGTGATATCTTTTAAATGTAACTGATGGTACTTAACAAATATTAGTGTTCTGTACTACCTTTCTGAGGCCAAACAATATAATGGAAAGGCTCCAGTACTTGGAATTAAGAAGCCTGGTTTCTATACAGCCCAAATTTTACACTTAGTAACCATATGATCCTTGGGAAATTGCTTCACTTTTACAGACCTAAATTTGCTCTTTTGTAAAAGTGGGATTTAGACCAACTCTTAACATTCTGTGATTGTATAAACTTATGGGAAACTAAATGAATGTTAAAGTAGCATAGAATGTCATATAACTGCAAATGCAAATAGCATGCAAAGTAAGATAAATGCAAATATAGGCAACTATTCTTTCATTCTACACTCTGCAGATTGTGGGAAATGGCCTGAAAATATGGAACAGTCAGTATTGAAGTTGCTATTGGAAGGCAATTACACTAAATCACTACCAGTAGAGATGTGAACTGGCTCAGCCAGTCTGGATATCAGTTTGAAAATCTGATGGGGCAGCTAGGTGGCGCAATGGATAAAGTGCTGGCCCTGGATTCAGGAGGACCTGAGTTCAAATCTGGCCTCAGACACTTGACACTAGCTGTGTGACCCTGGGCAAGTCACTTAACCCTCATTGCCATAAAATAAAATTTAAAAAAAAGAAAATGTGCAAGAAAGATGCCTAAATGCCCATAACCCTTAACCCAGTGAACCCACTACTGGTCAGAATCTTCAAGGATCCTCAAGGAGCAATAAAGATCCAGTATACACCATCATAATCATAGCAGTACTCTTTTTGGTAACAAGGAATTGGAAACAAAGTGGGTGCCCATAGACTGGGGAATGGCTCAAAGGAAAAAAGAAACATTTATGGCATGTGAATATAATAGAATATTATTGTTCAGTAAGAAATTATAAACATGAAGAATTCAGAGAAATATGGAAAGGACTTTCTCAGCAGGTGATGATTTTCTCCCCTCTCTGGAGCTCTCAAAGCTGAGGATGGATGATCATTTAAATATGAAAGTGGAAATTTGTTTGGTACATATTTTGTACTAGAAGACACCAAGTTTTCTTCTGACTAAAATGCTGGGATCAATAATAATTGATGTAAAATTAAATAAGTAGGATCAAGATGACAATGATTGAATAATGTGAATTTAACAAATGTTGAGAACCCCTACAGACACAAAAAAATAAAATAACTACTTAAATTCCTGCAGAACAGAGATTGAGAAATACCTCCTTCTTCATTGAAGAGCGATGGGATTACCAGAACAGAATGCTGTGCATATGACGACTGAAGGAGGATTTTTTTCTTCCTCAGAAATAATTATGATATAAGAAAGGGCATCAACAAAATTATTTTAATTATGCCACAAAAAAAAAAACTGAGGAGATCACATTATCCAACATGTCTCTTTCACTCTCTTTTTCCACTCCTTGGGCAAAATGTCAAAGGGATTAGATAACTATAATTTTTCTGTATCATAAAAACAAATATTTAACTATAGAGACTGAAGCTCCAATTTCATAGATGCAAGGACCCCCAGTTGAGGAAATTCCCTGTACCAAATCAGTTTAGTACCTTTTCAGCAGCTTATTATTAGTATTGGAGAGTAGCCTAGAGCATTGAGAAGGTAAATGACTTTTGCCCAGAGTCGAACAAACTAGTATGTTCCAGAGATGGGATTTGAACTCAGATCTTTCTAATTTCGAGGCTTGTTCTCTATCCAAAGCCCCAGCTGTCTCTCATTCAGATGAAGGCATGAAGAAATTAAGTTATTGTTATGCCAATTAAATGAATAGCATCCTAAATTACGTAGTAGCTCTTACCAATGACAAATAATTCTGAAGAGCAATCATGTCACTCATCGCTGAAGTACATAATCCCTGAAGACCAGACTGGCCCCAGCACAATAATGCATTATAGAATTAAACCGGAAGAGAGGCGGGGTGGCATTAAGAAGCTTCTTTTAGGGAAAATAACAAGAGCTCTTAGCTCCCTTTGGGGAGGGTCAGTAGACATAAGAAGAATGGGGCTTAATTCTTTCAGTTTGGGGGCCAAAGTATATTTGTTACTTTGGGAAAGAAAACCAAAATGATGTACAATAGTTGCCCCCCCCAAATGTGACCAGTGCTAAGATTCCCCAAGTCTAGATACCATGGAACATTTAATTGGAAAGAAAAGAAACAACCAATATGGGAAGTCTGGTAATTAGATTCTGCAGCAAGTATTTTAGAAATAAAGAAAAATCACATCTCCTTAACTTGCAGGATCTGGATTGCCTAATGTGCCGTCAAAAAACAAAATAAGAGAAAAATCAGACACAATCACAGACGGACTCTGATTATATTAAAATATAATCAGTCACTTTAAGATCGTCTTTGACTGGCGGACTCCTCCAGCGTGACCCTCTAGCCTGCCTGTGAAATCGGGGAAACTTTGTGCTGATGCTATCCAGGCAGCAGTGAGAACCAGCATCAGCCAGAGGGGAAAAGGTTTCAGTTGTGTAGGAAGACACTGGAGGAGTTTGGCAATGATTGATGGGAAAGATACGAATGAATAAAAGTACTTGTGGATTGCGAGCACGGACCCAGCAAGTTGTGGATGTTGCCTGTCTGGCATCATCTGAGTCATTTCGTCAGAGCCAGACCCGCCTGCAACTCCAGAGGGGCGTGCTTAACCCCATGTGCAGCCAGGAGCAGAGCGGAGAGCTGAATGTGCTTTTCAGAGCTGGGATCATCCATCTACAGGCATAAGCACCAGCCCCCGCCCGCTGGGAAGGAGAGCCCGATATTTTGTTCCTGGACGATCCACAAGGTAAATAGCTTGCTTGGGTTTAAAAAGTACCATCAAAGTAGTCCAACCTATGAGACTCTGCCTTAGTACAACCTGTTTACTTTTTGGACTTTTTTAAAAAGTATTTGATAAAATAGAGATGTGACAAATTAACGTGTGCGCTGGGGGAACATTTTGGTTATCATTTTCATTTGCTTGAGGCTTCATAAAGGAGAAAGGTCCTGATGAGTTAATAACAGAGAATATTCCTACTTTGACTATGCAAAAACCCCGAAACGAAGCTGTTTCCTTTGGGTTGTTAAAGCCTCCACCTTAGCCTCGGTGCGACCCTTGAATCTTTGCTCTAGTAAAGTCCTAAACTTCACATCTCTCCCTACCCTAATCACCGGTGAGAAGGCATGGATAATCACTTACAGCTGGCACACAGAAGGCACTTAATAAATGCTTGCTTGCTTGGCCGGTCCTCAGCTTCAAGAAATAAGGAGAACCAGGTGCAATCCAGTGTGTAACGGGTCCTTTATGCCCTTTTGCTGCTTAACCGCTCACCCCCTTCTCTAATAGATATATTATGCCTATAGTTCTGAAGACGGGAGAGTAACGGAGCTGAGTTTGCCTCGGAACCCCTTCTTTCTTTCTTTCTCTGCCCTCCCCTTCCCCCCAGACACTTCAAGACGCTCGTCCCTACAGCTAGGAGTGAGCCCTATTGTAGGCACAGAAAACGCAACGTTCCTCCACCACTCCCCCTCCTTTCCCCTCTCTTTCTTTCTCTCTTGGGATGGAATTACGCAGAACTTGTTGTGCGCGGGAGTTCCCTATTTCCCCAGTTGCACAGACAGGAGCAGTACCAGCACCCAGCTGACCAGCACTCCAGGGTAAAGGAAAAGGGGAGACGGGGCTGGTTGCAGGAGTGACTGTTAGGCAACTGATTTCGTGTCTTCTCTCCCTCTGCACTGTTCCTCTCGCCAATCCCGACCCCCACCTTCCTTCCCTCTCCAGGCTCCCGAAGCCAAGCCTCAGAGAAGTGTCCTGGGATTTCTACTCTCCTTTGGAACAGAGCAGCATCATGCCGCCGCATCGCAGCCTCTGCAGTATCCCCCGGCTGCTGCTTTTCCTCGCCTGCTGCACTTCTGGGGTCTGGGGGGAGGAGAACGATCTCCTCTCCGCCCGGGACACCTTGCCACCGCCGGAGGCCGGGGAGGTGATGACCCCGACGGCCAGAGCCGCCTGGCCCAAGGCGGCCAACGCCAGCCAGCCTCTTCCGTCCGTCCCGCACGGGCGGTCCCGAGGCCCCCCTCCCACCATGTGCTCAGGCCAGACGGAGATCAAGGAGACTTTCAAATACATCAATACTGTGGTGTCCTGCCTGGTGTTTGTGCTAGGCATCATCGGGAATTCCACCTTGTTAAGAATCATCTACAAGAACAAGTGCATGAGGAATGGCCCCAACATCCTCATCGCTAGCCTCGCCTTGGGCGACCTCCTGCATATCATCACTGACATCCCCATTAATGTCTACAAGGTAAATGACATCTGAACCAAACTGGTTCTAAACAACGGTATGAAAGCTAGAGATGGGTTTGGGGCAGAGGCTGGGACAGAATAAGTAACTGGAGAAGGGAAAGTAGAGGCAATTTATTAATTGTTTTTTTAGTTTCATCCCCAACTTTCTCCTTCCCTCTTCTAATTTCATATCCCTGAGTCTCCTAGGGATTTTGGTCTTTAAAATGTGATTCCTCTGGGAATTTTGAAACCTTAACACTTGAAAGGACACTGCAAGCCTGCAGAATGAAGCACAGGATTGTCTGGAGAAAGGCAGTCTAACACAGAAGGTCACTGACTGGGGTAGATGCCCAAGACAACCTTTTTGGGACTTCACTTTACTTCAAGGTCATTGAGTATGACAAAGGAGTCAAATACCAGAAGTCCATTGGTAGTAAAGGCACAGGTGTTACTGTATTCATTAATATGCTGATCCCAAAAAACCTAGGAACTTTCTAACCCAGTCTCCATATTTAGAGCGTCTTACACCCAAGGGCTCAGAGCTATGGGTTAGGATTGAGGCAGCCCATGGATGAAGCCACATTCGTGTGAAAGCTTTTATGGGACTGCTGAGAAGAGGTGATCCAACTCAGCCAGCTGATAGCCTCATGGATTTGGAAAGATCAGTGGATTTTGAATACCTCTAAACATTGACAAGCGGGGCTATGGCAGTACTAAGTGAGATATGCCTATAGAGGAATACTGAAATAAATCCCTCTACAGAGTCATATCTCCCCATGAGACTTAGGCCTCCACCTAAATTGATTTTAGCAAGCAATTACTGAGTAACTACTATGTGCATAACACAGGGTTGGGAGTGGTGGGGTGGCATTCTATGAAGGCACAGTCTAAAACTATTTTGGATCAGTGCTTAGGGCAGCCAACAAAAAATTGCACTGACCCATATATCTCTGCTTTGGAGTGTTTTACTACATAGGGATAGATATTGGCCTCATACAATATATAATGCTTAAGGAACATTTAAAAAATTTTCAGTGTATTTGGAGAGAAGCAACATGGGGTGGTGGTGGACAGAAGGCTGAGCTTGGAATCAAAAGAACTGGCTGCGAGTCCTGTCTCTCATATATACTAGCTTGTGATGAAGGGCAAATCATTTACAGTCAATGCCCCAGGCAATTCTCTCAGAGCTGTCCTGAATGATGGAGAGTTTACACACACACACACACACACACACACACACACTCACTCACTCTCACATACTCCCCAAAGTGTTTTAGAAATTACATTTCAAATTACATTGACGATATTTCACATTATTTGAATGTAACTCTTTTTATGCAAATAGGAATTTGGACCACATTTTAGGACTCATAAGTGTAAAGGAAAAAAAAAACACTTGGGGTTATGGGATTCACTGAAAGCAGGCTTAAACACTAAGTTAGAATTATTTTTTCACTTTGTAATTTAATTATTTGTTCTGGATTCTACCCTCAGATGATCCTTAATGTGAGACTAGTACATTGCTCAGTATCTAAAACTAGACACCTGATAAGTTAGTTCACTAAAGTTGAAAAGCCTCAAATTCCCCAAGTCTGGCTGGAAGCCAGAGTCCCTGATCCTCTAAGAGATGGGCTGAATAAAGACCTCACACAGAGATTGTTCAGGATCTGGCTGGTAATCCATTATGGGGACTAAGTATGTGCTGTGTTTGGACTGTGTCCTTAAGATACAATTGGACTTCAGGACACTTCCAAATACAACCAGACTATTCACTAGATCACTTTATGCAACAGCGAGGACTAAATATTCTTTTTCCAGGTAAAATCCAGAACTCCTCCAAAGTCCTATCCCCATGGGTGTTCTGTTCATGCTGGATGAAAATTGTGGCTATAGAAACACTTTAAATATTCATATAAATGAGAAAAAGAAGATACTTTTTGACCACTCTAAATGCCCTGATGTTTTAGATGGTTTTGCTATGGTCAGTGGGTAACAATATTGTTTTCTGCGGGCCCCCCCCATCCCTATTACAATATAGAAGAGGAAAGAATGGGAAAAGTACTGAACTTGGAGATCTGAGTCAAAAAACAGTCAATCAAGAAATATTTATTACATACAAACCACAGGCCAGATATTGACCTAAAAAAACAAAAATGAAGTAGTCCTTACTCTCAAGGAGTTTACACTCTTTGTAAAATGAAAATGGCACTAATTTCCCTACCACCACTGAGGTTCTCCATCAGCCTCTTGTAGGATGGGTCAGGAAGAGCACCAAAGTGGAAAGGATTCTGGGCACTTGAAGGCTATACAAGTGGATTGAAAGGTCTGTTAGGATTTACTTATCTGAAAAAGCTTGGAATGCAGACCTGTTGACCAAAGGGATGTTTGTTGGTTGAAGACTGGCCTAACTAAGCCTTTGAGGCTCCTCGGAAGAAGGTTGGCCACCAGATAATTGTTTTCCAGCCACAGCAACACATGAAGAACATAGTTTGTGGCCCACATCTGTGATGAGGCAATCAGCATTATCTAACCCACAGAACTTCCCAGTACGGAAAGTGCTTTATAAGAAAAAGCACTAGGGGCGGCTGGGTGGCACAGTAGATAAAGCACAGGCCCTGGATTCAGGAGGACTTGAGTTCAAATCTGATCTCAGACACTTAACACTTATTAGCTGTGTAACCCTAGGCAAGTCACTTAAGCCCAATTGCCCAGAAAAAAAAAAAAAGAAAAGAAAAGAAAAAGCACTAAAAATATGATGTATGATTAGTATATCTGGGAACAAAAGAAAGAAGCTTACATTTATAGAAGACTTGAAATTCTTTTGCACATATTCATTCCATCCTCATAATAACCTATAGGGTGCAAATGATTATCCCTATGTTATAGATGGGGAAACTAAGGTATAGAGAAGTTAAGTGATTTGTATAGTATTATACAGCTAGTAAATAGCTACTTGGAAACTCAAACCCAGAGTCCTTCAAATCCAAATTCAATACCCTTCCCCTCTATTCCTGTATTTGATAAAAATTACAAATCTCTTTTTCCAAAGCCACTTGTTACAACTTTCTTCAATGTTCTCACCTGAAGGAGAGCTTGGCAAACATACATTGGTTGTTTCTCAACCAGGGTTATAAATGATACTGTTGCTAATATCACAGCTCTATTAACAGGCAGGCAACTGAAGTCGGCATTATTGACAATTTAGAACAGAGAGAGTTTGAGTCCTTTGACTAAAATGAGTTAGGGGAAAGGGTAGGACCCATAGATTCAACTTTGCTTTTCATTCACTGCATTAAAATGGGCAATGAAGAAAGGTAGCCAAGTCAACTCCTACAAACTCCTTTTGACATATGATAAAGGACATTCTAATAAACTTTCCTGACATCTGATATATAATAGATAGGAATTAACTCCTTAATAAGCACAAAAATGACAAAGCTTCCTGATAAGGGTGAGGGGTCAAAGATGATATTTGAGATTATTTACAGGAATGGGTGTTGTTAGGGTGTTGTCAGGGAAATGATGGGTCCCAATGTCCTGACAAAGTGGCAGGGTTACTGATTTTCAACTCTTCACCTTTTAACCAGGTAATTACTGCCTTCAATATGGTAGGTAGTCAAATATTTGTGAATTGAGTAAGGAGGATCTGGTTAATTTACCACTTCAAAGGGCAATCTTTGAATCTTTAACTTTCAAACTTCTAAATCTTTAGCTTTTGAACTAGTTAGATGAAGTTCCTGAATACTAGAATTTAGGAGTGAGCAAAGAAGTTGTTTATCATTGGAATTCCACCTATATCACGTTAATGTAGGAAGATACAAAAAGCAAGGAATTTTTGAGTGGAGGTGACAAGTCCAACTTAAATCATTTAAAGAAAGTTGTTATTAAGAGTTAGGAGACAGCTAGGTGAAGCAGTGAATAGAGCACCAGCCCTGGAGTCAGGAGGACCTGAGTTCAAATCCAGCCTCAGACACTTGATACTTACTAGCTGTGTGACCCTGGGCAAGTCACTTAACCCTCATTGCCTGGTCCAAAATAAAAAGTTATGAGAACCTAAAACTAAATTTGGTTCCAATTAAGAGTAATGAGGATACAATAGGCTACCTTTTGATGACTGGGAATCATCGCCATCATTTTATTTTAGTTATTTTATTATTATTTTATTGAGACCTTTGATTTACTTAATAGTTCAAGAGAACTTCCTGATGAGGAAATTCCCTCTATAAATGCAGTTTGGCAACTATACTGCAGTTTATAATCTGGAAGAGTTGTTTGGGGGCCAGGAGAGCTTTAGTGACTTGCCCACTGTGGTTGCAAAACCTGTGTGTATCAGAAGCCAGACTTCTTGATTCTAAGGCAACTTCTCTATCCTCTGCAATATACTGGGAATTAATTAAAGACTATAAATAATCTGCTACAAATAAGGACTGAAAAAAGTATATTACAATTGCCCCAAGACATATTGGTAAGAGAATGGCACTTATTATCATTGGTATTTACCTCCTCAACTCTAAGAATGACTTGCTCCAGACTATACAGTAAGATAGTATCAAGGTTCAAATCATAACTTTCTTACATGACACTTCTAATTCTGCGTATGGACTTTAGTTTTCAGAGTTGCAGCAAAGCACACACTCTTGACTTTAAGGCTATGTAAATTTGACTTCCAGAGTCTGTGAATATACTGGGGAAAGGTTCTGGATCACAGAACAGAAGGTAGCATTTTGGATGCCATATCTTTATTTTAGGACCTAACTAGTAAACATCGGCATGTCAGGATGGGAAATTGCTTGATTGTATCTACATTTAACTATATATGATTTTGAAATGGCCTTCTATGATAACAAGACTTGACTACAGAGAAAACCATCAAAATCACTTTTTTGTAAGAAAGAAAGAAAGAGAAGGAAAGGAAAGGAAAGGAAAGGAAAGGAAAGGAAAGGAAAGGAAAGGAAAGGAAAGGAAAGGAAAGGAAAGGAAAGGAAAGGAAAGGAAAGGAAAGGAAAGGAAAGGAAAGGAAAGGAAAGGAAAGGAAAGGAAAGGAAAGGAAAGGAAAGGAAAGGAAAGGAAAGGAAAGGAAAGGAAAGGAAAGGAAAGGAAAGGAAAGGAAAGGAAAGGAAAGGAAAGGAAAGGAAAGGAAAGGAACAACAACAAAAGTTATCTCCACTCTCCAATGTTAAAATATCTCAAATTGTTTCTGGGAAGATTAATTATTAGTGTGAGGTAATGATGAGTTGCCTCAAAATCTTAGGAATTGGGAGAAGGTAGATGATGTGTGTGTGTGTGTGGGGGGGTGATGTTAAGACATGCTATACTGTCCCTCTCTATTCTTCCCTGTCGCCTTTGTCTTCCTTTCTCTCATTCTCCTTTCTATGCTCTGCTAGTCTTTATTGGGTTTTCTTCCTCTTAGAGTTTCTCCTTTCATGCAGAAATTAAATGAAAGCTCTACCTTTCATTGTACCAATCAGTTAGCTATACCACAAATGCTTTGTTTATCATTACCCTCCCTCAATCACTTTTCTATTCTCCCACTCTCAACTTTCTTCATTTCTGTCTTCCTTTTTTTTTACATTGGTCTCCTAGGTTTTATTGAATGGTATCTCTAACCACTTCCTTTCTCTTACTTCCTAAGGAGAAGTTTATCTTTATAATATTTAACTAGTTCCTCCCAAAAGAAGGGAAGGAAGGAAAAATGGGCTGGGTGCTTCCATAGGCAGTTTAACATAGTAACAGAGAACTGGAAAGGACCTTTGAGGTCATCTCTCTAGATGAGAAATAGACTGACTCTAGAAGGAACCTTGGTTGTTAATATAATCTAATTTTCTTATTTTATAGGTGATAAAACTGATGAGGTCCAGAGAGAGATAAAGTTACTTGCCTAAGGTAACTTAGGCTGTTTAACAGCAGAGAACCCAAGTTAACTCATTCTAAGATACTACAATGTCTATTTATAGCATTATACCAAGCAGTAGCATTGCTGATTTTTATTCTATGGCCAGAGGAAGCCTCAGTGATACCATTCCTTTGGAGAAGGTGATTTGGGAAAGAGACAGAGGAATAGGACTGTTACCAGTTGAGGCCTGTAGATATTCATTAAATGTTTAGCCTGTAGAGATGAAGGCTGGAAAGCCCAAATTTATTCATTTCCTATTAAGATTTTTCACACTCAGGAAATTTGTTCAGTAACATATTTTTGAGAATGATAAAGGAAAAAAGTGACCAAAATAAACATTGTTATTTGGGGAAAATAAAATTAAGGATATTCCTTATGACTACAGGAGACAAAGAATTTGCAGATTTCCCTAAATCATAGACTTTAAAGTCCCCAAGTGTGATCAAATTATTATGCAATAGATGGGATTTCTTATCTATCAAATTAAGTGATTTTGGTCTTTTAAACTGTTCTTTCCCCACTTCGAGTTATCCAAACAAGATTGAATAATATTTTCAAAGCTAGCAAAAGGGAGATTGTGTAACTCCATTTGCATTGAGTATCTAATCCAGGGATCTGTGATCTTGCTTTTCCAAAAGACAAATAACTGACTATATATGGTTCGGCATGTGTGCCTATTATGCTATAGTTGATTTTATTTAGAAGGACATGTCACAAGCTAATAAATGATGAAGTGTTTTAAGTGGTGATGACAGGATCAAACGGGGGTTGAAATAAGATTTAAGAAATAATTTATAATGTGAAACATTCTGTTTCTTTGCTTTTAAACACTAAGGAGAGGCCAGTTGTGTTTATGAAAATGTTATATACAATGAATAGTACCCCTTCAGCTGAAGAACTCTCCAGTTTTGTAATTTTGCTTTTTCATAATGTGTGGATTTAAGTCACCCTTTCTTTCTTTTTAGCTGTGAACACCCTTCTAGAGACACTAAAATAGCCAAAAAGTAGGCAGTTCGCTTGAGAGAGCATAGGATACTATCAGTTTATCATCTGGTATCTCCTGGATTTTAGAGGTATGAAGAAACTTAAGAGACCATTTAGTTAAGTTCTTAATATTGTTCCTAACATGAAACCCTTTTACCGTCTTATGAGGCCGATGAATCACATCTTGGAATATTTTTAAATGCATACAAACCTAAAGGTAAGAGCACCTGATCTAGTCAAACCCATTTAATCTCCAGCTGAGGACACTGAAGCTCAAAGAGGGGAAGAGAATTACATAGGTCACATACAAAAAGAGAGAAGCAACTCCAAGACTGCAAACCCAAGTGTTCCAGTTTTAGTTAGACTGTTGTCTCCCTGACTACACATGCTTCTTTTAACTTATTTCTGATATAGTATTTTTATGACCTCCCCTGCCATGTAAAATTTACCTTAGTCATTTCAATTTAATACTATCTTTCAAGAAAAGAAGGACACTTCTTCCAACATTGTGTCATTGTGCCATGGATGAGTGCCCCTTGAGCATTGTCTTAGGTTTCCTGCCCCACCCAAGCCTGTCTTCTCTACAGTATGCCATAACATGCTGGATCACCACTGGTTCTCCCAGAAAGGAAAAAAAACAAAACAAAACAACTTAGCTTTCCTATCTATATCCCAGTTCCTTGGTACCTTTATTTCTATTCAGTTTCACTTTATTAATTTAATAAAGAAATCTAGGTCAATATGTTAATCTTGCTAGAATGCAAATCCCCCCTCCTCAGTTACATACATTAATATTTATACATATAACATTTAATTTATTTAAATAAGTATTAAGCACCTACTATGTCAAAGCACTGTGCTAACTGCTAGGAGGACAAAGAGCAGCTAGGTGGTACAGTGAATAGAACACTAACCCTGAAGTCAAGAGGACCTGAATTCAAATCTCACCTCAGACACTTACTAGCTGTATGATCCTGAGCAAGTCCCTTAACCCCAATTGCCTTACATATGTGGGGCCATCTCTAGTCATCCTGATGTATATCTTGCCACCAGAACCAGATGGAGGTGAAGGAGAGAGTGAGGTTGGTGACCTTGCACAGCCCGCCCTCACTTAATCCAAGTCAGTGCAAGTCATGACATCATCTCCTGATGTCATGGTCCTCTTTGAGAATGAAGGACAAACAACAAGAAGGAGAAGAAAAAACAAAAACAAACAATCCCTACCCTCAAGAAGCTTTTGTGGGTGTAAGAAGGACAGGATAGAGGGTTATACCATTTAGATCCAAAAGCTGAAGCCCAGTTTCCTTTTTCTTTTTCTGACTTGAAATGACAGTTTCATCTTCATCCATTTTGGTGCAATATATGTTTCCAAGTGCAATCAAGGACTAGGCCAGGAAGCAAACTTTCTATTCTATAGCTTGATAAAGTTTCTCGGTTTTATCACCTCCATTATCATTAATATAAAACTCCTTGGCTTTAAAAAGTTTTAAAATTCCTTTAGTAAACTACTAGGATTTAACTGTGCACGTATCTTAGTGGACAAATCCAACCATGGTTCTTATTAGGGGAGCCAACTTGAATAAGAGGCCCTTGTCACAATCTTGTGCTGCAGACATTGTTGGAATTTTTAAAACATTGTGAAACTGAATGTGAACTTAGGGATAAGCTCTTTAGTCTTTCCCCAGAAGATTAGTTTAGTTATGTGGTTAAGAGACCACCAGGCTAAATCACAGTAACTAATAGAAATCTAGAGAGTTTGAAGAAGTACCCATGCAATTAAACCAATCCTTGAGGTATTTAAGTAAGAGATATGGTGCCTTCTTTTCAATATGAGCTTTGGAAGGGCATGTTATGATCTATATCTATCTATATCTATAGATGGTGAAGAGGATATAATTTCCTCTAATTCATAAGTATAAACAATAATTCCATTATGATGTGTTGGGAGAAAATATAGGTATGATTTGATTTTTATTTTCTAGGTAGAGTTGAAAGGGAACCTCTGACACTTACAGTACTAGCTGTGCGTTTAGTCATTTTTCAGTCATGGATGACTCTCATGACCCCTTTTGGGGGTTTTCTTGACAAAGATACTGGAGTAGTTTATCATTTCCTTCTCCAACTAGTTGTGTAACATGAAGAAATTACTTAACCTCCCAGACCTTGTGACAACTAATTCTCTACACCAAGGGTTTAAATCTGAGGTTCACAAGCTTGTTTGTTTTATTTTAATATTTTGACAACTGTATTTCAATAGAATTTATTTCCTTTGTAATCCTATGTATTTTATTTTACTCATTTGAAATCATTATTCTCAGATGGGATTGATAGACTTTGCCAGCCTGCCCATGGTGGTTCATAACACACACTCAAAAATGTTTTAAGAACTCTGTTCTAGACTCCCTGATAGGTTGTTATATAAGTGGAGAGAGTTCCCACGGTGAAAAAATCCGTAGTTACAGTTAAGTTAAATTTCACCTTAAAAATAAGTAGGTAAATTAAAGTGAAGTTAAATTCAACCTAACATCACTTTATAGTCACTTTTACAGATTGGTAGCCCAGGAAGGGAATTTTGTCACAGGCAGGGGATTTGTGAGTAGAGAAATAAGGCAAAAGATTATCATACTCTTGGCAGCAGTAGTGATAATGTTGGTGGTAATGTTGATTAGATTACCATTCCTTGAGCAGGGTGTGGAATGACAGGATGGTGGGTTCACAGTCAATGGCAGAGCAGATGTCAAGATGCTCACACATTGGCCAAGCCCTGGAGTCTTCTCTTTGAATGGCTGGATGGGAAGAAACATGTTCTAGGGTCAATTATATGATGGGTCAGGGTCTCTGAAATTCTAGTCCGAGCACTTATTCATATCTTCTTGTAAGTTCTCCAAAGAGGTCCACCAAATGTTCTGGGAACCTTCTAGATCTCCTGACATTACATGATTACCAGTTGAGGGGAAAAGCTGCCCACCTATTATCTCACTATAGCACCATCCCACTTCCTTTTCCATGCATTCATAGCTTTGATAAGGTTAAATTTAATTTTTTTTTAGTGAGGCAATTGGGGTTAAGTGACTTGCCCAGGGTCACACAGCTAGTAAGTGTTAAGTGTCTGAGGCTGGATTTGAACCCAGGTACTCCTGACTCCAGGGCCAGTGCTCTATCCACTGTGCCACCTAGCTGCCCCTTTGATAAGGTTAAGAAAAATTCTTACTGCATTTAGCTTGAAATGTATTCATCTCCAATATCTGTGGATATGATTGAAAAAGAAATAAATGGAATACTAATGTGCTGGAATGAAGGTGTACTAATTAGAAAAATGGCCAAAATTCAGTAAAATTCTTTATCTACTACAGGAAGCCATGATAAAAACAACAGCAAAGAAACACCCTTTCCAAAAATTAGTGAAAGGCAGCGTTTTAATTCTCCCCCTTCCTTTCTTGCTCTTCTCCCATCAATATATTTATACAATGCCAGCTATATAAGTAAAGTTCACACTTCATCAACAATATTAAATACTCTTCAACCTCAGTAAGCATTTATGATTTACCTATAAATATATTTCTAATCCATATACTTATAAGAGCAAATTTTTGCCTAACAAGTCACATCTTAACAATATTCTCCTCCTCATACTCATTATATCCATCTTCAGCCTGGACAGAATCCCTTAAGCAATTAAAATTCTCCAGGGAATTCCATTACATAGTGATGAAATAGTAGGTTCTGGAATAGATCAGCAGTTTCTCTGACAGGTTTTAGGTTAGGAGAAAGTGTAGGACAGTGGGAGAGAACTGATAATTAATAGCTATGAGTTTCACCTCCTCCAGTCTGCCTGGAAGGTCTAAACCCCTACAAAACTCTATCTCAGGGCCCCAGCCCTGAGTTCCGAGTCACTGAGCATATATATGTCATTTTCAAGGGTGAGTCTGTGTTTCATAAAGCACATAAAGCTAGATAGAGTCTATGCTCAAATCATTAGAAAAACTGACTCAGATGGAATAAAAGAAGCAAAAGATTGGGAATGAGTGGAAATGGTAGCATTTGAGATGTCTGCCTGTAGACTATCTTGTTAATGGTGCACATAGTTTGCATTTGATGGAATGTTTTGAAAACCACAAATGGCCCCATATCACTGTATACAATGAATAAGAAAAACAGGAAGGGAAAGTAGTATTATGGGCCATGAAACAGTGACATTCATTAGTGAAAGCTGGTTAACTTTGGCATTTCCTGACTTTATGGGGCTTGACTCCTTTCTGCATTAACAATCTGTTAACGGTGTTTTCCCCCTACTTAATTTCTCAGTGAATGTGTTTTTTAATTAAAAAGAGAAAGGGGAAAAAAGAAAGTAGGTGGAAAAAAGAAAAAAAATCTCATGTAAAATCCTCAGCCTACAAGTCATTGTTGGGCTCATGTGGCGGCATCTTTGAAGAAGAATAGAAAATTATACAATATTTATGATAAGTACCATTAAAAATTAATAGCTTTAATATTATCATACAGAACTTTTAAAAAATTATACAGGCATTCTTCCTGCTTGGAGCAGAACCGCCTCATTTCAAATCTTAAAGCTATAAAGATTCAATAACCTTTATACTCACTAATTAATAGATTATGCCTGATTTGTTGCTATTTATCTGTTCTTATTTAGGGATCTCAGTGCATAAAAAAGGTGTTAAGAACTACATTAACCTTATGGGAAAGCAGGTATATCAGATTCTATCACTATGAGCATGGGCCATGTCAAATTCAGTCAACACCGTATCACCCAACACCTAGACCATATAAGTGCAATAGCCATTGGCTCAAGAACTCATTAGGTTGGAAACAGAAGTGTCAATCTACAGATGGTATCAGTGAAGGATACTAGCACTAATGTCTATTCAAACTCAGCTTTGGAGGAAATCCAGATTAGCTTCACAGGACTTGACACAGAATTGTACTAGTACTTAACTCCGTTTAGAAAACCTTCAAGTAATCAAGGCACTGATTTGTGGTAGAAATTGGGAATCAGAGAACCTGAGGAAGAAATCCTGGATTCTCTACTTAACATCTGTGTGCCAAGACACAGTTTCGCTGCACCTCAGGTTTCTTATCTATAAGATGAGAGACTTAAACCAGGTGACAGCAAAGATCCCTTCGAACTCTAAACCTGTAATTGTATGAACCTTTTCTGGAAAGTATAAAACATAATCAGATCTGGATTCAAACCTCAGCTCTAATACTAATTTATTAACATGCGCAAGTAATTTCTCTCTCTCTCTCTCTCTCTCTCTCTTCCTTTCTTTCTTTTCTTTCTTTTTTGCAGGGCAATGAGAGTTAAGTGACTTACCCAAGGTCACACAGCTAGTAAATGTCAGGTGTAGAGGCTGGATTTGAACTCAAGTCCTCCTGAATCCAAGGCCAGTGCTTTATCCACTGCGCCACCTAGCTGCCCCACCATGCGCAAGTCATTTCATTTATCTGAGCTTCAGTTTCTTCATTTTCAAAATGGGGACAGTATTCTTACTTACATTGCCTACTTCACAGGATTGTTCTCAAAAAAGTTTTTTTTTTAATACATCTTAAAAGGGCTATATTGTGAGCTATTATTATTTTGTTATGTATATGCTTGAAATCATTGTTTCCCCACACTACACTGACATAACCTTAAGGTTATCTGAGCACTTCAGAAATTTCTAAATAATATCTATAAGCAGAATTTTGACTTTAGTTACTAGTGAAAATTGCCTGTGAGCAGTGAGAGAAAAATGAGCAGTGAGGATAGTTCTTGTTTGCACCTGAGAAATAAGGAAACATAGTGGACTGTTCCCAGAGCTAAAAAAGGTATTTTTTAGAGCACGGGCCCTGAATTCAGGAGTACCTGAGTTCAAATCCAGCCTCAGACACTTAACACTTACTAGCTGTGTGACCTTGGGCAAGTCACTTAACCCCAATTGCCTCACTTAAAAATAAATAAATTTTTTAAAAAAGTTATTTTTGTTTTTTGAAAATAAAAGGAGGGGAGCATTGCTTGCCTGCCTTGAAACACTGGTTCTCAGAGCAACAAAATATAGCTAGAAGAGGTCACCAAGTCCTAGGAACCACCACATTCTGGTCCTTGGAAGGTGGAAGAAGTTGGTTCTGTTCACCAACATAACTTGGGGTGTGTGTGTGTGTGTGTGTGTGTGTGTGTGTGTGTGTGTGTGTGTGTGTGTGTGTGTGTGTGTGAATGTGAATGTCATTTCCTGTTAAAATTTAGAGAACGCTTCTTGGTTGTATGTGTGATATCTTGCCAGATCATCCAGTCCTTTTCCCTGTAAGGAGATTTGGCTCGGTTTGGGAAGCATCTGCATCTTAACCCTGAATTTAGGACTGAAATAGCCCAAAGCTTCTGCTGCCCCAGCCCTTTCGATCAAGAGATAGGTCATATCATATGCTGTCAGATTTGGCAAGGACTCACCAAAGCCGATGTAAAGCAAAAGCATGAACTGTACTTTTCAGGCAGTTCAAATAACTGTCTATCAAAATCTGGACTCTGAGGGAGATAGGGACTAGATCTGTGATTCATGGAACTCCCAAGGAAAGGGAGTCTGTACAAATGAAGGTCAACATCTCCCAAACTCTATTCTTACAAGTTGCCTAGAATCCTGAGAGATTTTAAATTTCCAAGGGTCAGAAGTGGGATTTGAACCCAGCTCTTCCTAACTCTGAATCAAGATCTTTATTAACTATGCCATGCTGTATCTTGGCATAATTAAATAAATTCTTCCTAATTGGAAGGGGTAGCTAGGTGGCATAGTGGATAGAGTGCTGACTCTGGAGTCAGGGGGACATGAGTTCAAATCTGGCCTCAGATACTTTACTATCTGTGTGACCCTGGTCCTGTCACTTCAACTTATTTGCCTCAGTTTCCTTATCTGTAAAATGAGCTGGAGAAGGAAATGCCAAACCACTCCAGTATCTTTGCCAAGGAAACCCCAAATTGGGTCACAAAGAGTTGAACATGACTGAAAACAATTGAACAACAATAAAGCAGTGAATTACCATTTACTTAATTGTGATCTTCTAGCATTACTCAGTATATAAGTTTGAAGGTAAAGTGGGTGGGTACAAGAAAGGACTTTGAAATGCAGAGTGCTTTTGAAGTTTAGCAGTTTCAGAGTTTGCCAGCTTTAAAGATTTTAGCTCTTCTCCTATAGGAAGAGGAGACTAGAAAACCGCAATGTGGTTACCTATTGTTACTAGGTTGGGCTGTAGTGAGATTGTTAAAATTTTCAGTTTGCTTTTACAGTTTCACGATGATAGCTTCAGGTCAGAGGTTGTGGTGCAGACCTCCAGCTGGGTACAAAGAGCAATAATCCAACTTCTCCCTGAGCCAAAGAAAATAGCATCCCTGAAAGCATACCAACCCAGCCCAGTTCAACCTTGAAATAAGATCTCAATTCAGCTAATTGACCCTTTTTCATGAGAATAGATTGTTTCCACCCAATATCTCCCCTTAGATCTGAATCCTCTCATGGCTTTATTCACTCAAACATCACCATGACATCCATATTTGCTGGAGATTATTTTGAGAAAGAATAAAATTTTGGAGACATCCAGATGTTTTGGTGTCATGTAGATAAAATGTTCAGATGATTCACTGAATATATATACACACACATATATATATACAGAGTGAATATATACATACATATATATGAATATATACACAGAGTGAATATATACACACACACACACATATATATATATATACACAGAGTGAATATATACAGGTATTAGATAGATGGATGGGTGGATGGAAGGATAGATAGACAGACAGACTATAAAGACACACTAACTTTCATCTGGATAGTTCAGCATCCTGTAGATACAAGCCTGTGGGATTCTAAAGATTTCTCTAATCCTAACTTTTCTGTTAGAAAACTTTGTAGAAATCATTCTCTCTCCTTTTTATTCCTTCTTTTTCAAAGAATAGCCTATGTTTATCAGGTGCAGTCCAATTTAATTCAACAAATGTGTCAAGCATATATTTAGTGAAAGGTGAGTGGGCATGTGGAGAGAGCTAACCTTAGGTTCAGAAGGGCCCAGGTTCAAATCTTGTCCCCACTGTTAGCTGTGTGACCCCAGACAAAGCTCTAAGTATCCCTAGGTAATTCTCTCAGATTCTAAAGTGCAGAAAAGTTGCTAACCGGCATTAATTAATACAGAGAGCTTCTTTAACTTGAGTTTCCTCGTACACGTTGCTCATTTATATCCAATTCTTTGTGACCCTATTTCTGGTTTTCTTCACAAAGATACTGGAGTGGTTTGCCCTTCCTTTCTCCAACTCATTTTACAGATGAAGAAACTAAGGAAAACAGAGTGAGGTGATTTCTCCAGGTTCACACAGCTAGTAAATGTCTGAGGACAGGTCCACTGACTCCAGGGCAAGTACTATATCTACTGCACCACCTAGCTGCCCTACACTTACGAAATCACAAGTTCAGAAAAAAAAATGTCCAAGCCACAGTTCTAGGTGCTGGAGATACAAATAAACAAAACAAACAGCCCCTACCCTGAAGAAGTTTACATTCTTTTGGTTGAGTAAGAAATGTTGGGTTTAAAAGACCCTGTACTGGTGATTTGAACATTATTTTTCCTCTAAGTAAAACAAGGGATATTTGATTATGTTGTCTCTTAACAGACCAGTGAAAAGGTATTTGTATTTTCTTCACATCAAATCTTAATAGCAACAAACCAGTTCCAACCTAGGAGTACAATCAGGGGCAAGTAGATGTTACAATGGATTGAGTGCCGGGCCTGGAATCAGGGATAACCCAGTTCAAATCCAATCTCAAATACTTACTAGCTTTATGATCCTAAGCAAGTAATTTAATCTCTGTCTATCTTGGTTTCCTCAATTGTAAAATGGACATGATAACACCTACCTCCCAGCTTGTTGTAAGGATCAAACGAGATCATATTTGTAAAGCACCTTTGTACAGTAACTAGCACCTAATAAGCACTTAATAAATGCTTCCTTCTTTCCTTCCTTCCTTTTCCAGAAATATAACTAGCTCGATTTTTACTCAATTATTATAAAAAATGTCTCATTTACTAGCATTGGACTGAATATTGAACAAAGTGTTATTTACCCAGCTTGAAAAATTCAGGGAATTTGGTGCATGGTTTGCAGAAATTTATTTTATTTAACTATGCATATTTATCGAAGGTTTTTCTTTTGCTAGCTTTTTCCATGTGTGGGGGGAGATGGGAGAAAAAGATGGATTTTTGTAAATTGAAGAAAAAGATTAAACTAAATTAAAACAACAACAAAAGAAAAGGTGCTTTGGAAAATAAAAAAAAGTCAGTCCTAAGCACAACATTTCCAAAATGTTTTTATTTGTTTCCTTCTTTCTCTCTCTCTCTCTCTCTCTCTCTCTCTCTCTCTCTCTCTCTCTCTCTCTCTCTCCCTTCCTTCCTTCCTTCCTTTCTCTCTTTTTTTCATGGCGGTGAAGGAGTAGTTATTTTTTAAAACTTTTAAAAAAGAGCTTGGGAATTTTTCCCTTTGTATTCAAAACCCCATGAACAGTTTTTCCAGATGTTCACCTAAAATGATTCATTACCAGTGTCTGATACCCACCCAATTGTCCCAAAGAAAATTCTGTTTACCCTAAAAATAATAAATTCATGTATTCTAAATTTTCCTTCTACTTGTAATTTAAGAGATGGAGAGGAAAGAAGAGGAAAGAAGAGAGAGGAGACGGAGGGAGGAAGGAGAGAGAAATATAGAATGATGGAGGAGGAGGAGGAAGAGAAGAAGATGAAGATGATGATGTGATGATATTTAGAACAAGCCTATATGTGACTTTAGGGATCTAACCCTCAGTAAGGAAACAGTTATCTTTGAGTACAGATTAGTACTTTCTCTACAGCTTACAGTCTTAGAGTTGCCGAGGATCACTAAGAAGCAAAATTGCTTGCCTATGGCAAGAAGTCAAACTTGAACTCAGATTTTCCTGTTATTCCAACAATGTCCTCCCTCTCTCTCCCACACCTTTTCTCCCTTCTCTCTCTCTCTCTCTCTCTCTCTCTCTCTCTCTCTCTCTCTCTCTCTCTCTCTCTCTCTCTCTCTCTCTCTCTCTTTTTATCCTTCCCTCCCTCCCTTCCTCTCCCTCTCTTATTTCTGTCCCTCTCCCTCTTACTCTGTGTGTGTACACTCATTTTTGTTTTTCAGTTGTATCTGATTCTTCATGACCCCATGGACCATACTGTCCAAGGGACTTTCTTGGCAAAAAATACTGGAGTGGTTTGTCATTTAAGGTTAAGTGACTTGCCTAGAATCACATGGATACTAAGTGTCTGAGGTAGGATTTGAACTCAGGCCTTCCTGATTCCAAGCCCAGGGATCTATCTACTGAGCCATCTAGCAGCCTCTGCATATGTACATAAACACACACACACACACACACACTTATATAGATGTTAACATATTTATCTTAATAACTTATCTTAAACTCCATTACTTGTTCACACAGTGACAGTCTTTGCCATTTTTTATTTTATTTTTTTTTAATCTTTGCCATTTTTAAGAAGAGCTACTCAGTTGTATAGATCTTGGAAATTAAGGGTATGTTCCTAAGTAATACCTCAAAGTGGGAACCAAATTGAATTTTCATTCTTCTCCCCACACTCTCCTTTTCCATATATTGAGTGATTTTCAAAGGCTATTCCATGAGAAGAATAAGTAAGTATCTGGTTTTCTGATATCCACTTGTGTGTTAGAAAAAGAGTCTTGGCTCCATATTGCAACAAACTCAATCCATAAGGCACCTTATGAAATGATACCTAACCTAGCTTCATGTTTTCTCAATGCAGCTGCTTGCAGAGGACTGGCCCTTTGGAGTTGAAATGTGCAAGCTGGTCCCTTTCATTCAGAAGGCCTCTGTGGGCATCACGGTACTCAGCTTATGTGCTCTAAGTATCGACAGGTGAGATCTTGGATCTAAGCTAACAATACTGTAAATGCTCAATTACAGGCTAAAATGGATATAGAGCTTTAAAAGACTATGTCGCTGGATGTGATCGGCCTCTCAGCTTTAATGTGTTCCATCTGTTGATCCTAAGGTATCGAGCTGTTGCTTCCTGGAGCCGAATTAAAGGGATTGGAGTGCCGAAATGGACTGCGGTGGAAATTGTTTTAATTTGGATCATTTCTGTTGTTCTGGCTGTCCCGGAAGCTATTGGTTTTGATATGATTGCTATGGACTACAAAGGAAAGTACCTTCGAATCTGCTTGCTTCATCCTACTCAGAAAACTTCCTTTATGCAGGTAAATAAGATGTTGTATGCCTTATAAAATGATTCATGTTCTGTGAACGATTAGTTATCTTGTTTCCCAATGCCCCCCTTTTATTTGCAGTGGAAAATTACTGCTTCATAACAGGCTGTGGTTTGAATTAGAATTGAGATCTGGAAAAGCCTGGGTCTGCTAGAACTCAGAATTGCAAGAAAATATGTCACACAATGACCCAGTGCATTCATAGTTAATAGAATTTAGAGCTGGAAGGGACAGTAGAGATTAATGAGTCCAAACGCGGGTTACAGATAAGGAAACTGTGGCACAAAAAGGCTTGACTCAAGTTTTACAGAGATGGTAAGTAGGGGAGTTGGGTTTGGAAACCAAGTCCTCAGACTGTAAATTTATTTTTTAAGAGAATTCCAGGGACTCACACAGAGAATAGGTCATATCTCTGACCACTTCTCAAACTAGTGAACTGGAAATTTGTTACATTTGAACTTAGCTTGTGTATTCAGACAAATGGCTAGGACAAAGAAATGTTGTGCACACAAAAGTAAAGTAGGCTCTGAGAAAGTAGATGACAGAAACATTTTGGTTCTGAACTTAACCCTAATACTGAAGATTTCTGGATGGTTATATGCCTGGCTGCCCCCCTTTTTGTCTACAAAACTAAAGTGGAAGCTAAAATTAAACAGAATTATTTCTATTTTTTTTCTTTATTAAAAGAACAGGGGGCAGCTAGGTGGCACAGTGGATAGAGTACCGGCCCTGGAGTCAGGAGTACCTGAGTTCAAATCTGGCCTCAGGCACTTAACAATTACTAGCTATGTGACCCTGGGCAAGTCACTTAACCCCAATTGCCTCACTAAAAAAAAAAAAAAAAGAACACTTGGTAGGAGATGTGCCTGGGACTACCATAAGCCAGGCACAAGGTCCCCAATATTCTGACCCTCGATGCCCTATATGGGGAATTATCCTAATATAATGACATGTAATAGCATTTCCTTTTTGTTATTTCTTTGAAAGAAAGAAATTATTAATCTTTGGCAGAGGGTAAAAGTATGGACAAATGGAGGGGAAATGGTACCTTATTTCCTTTTCTCACTGTAAGAAATACTCAATGAATATGTTTTCTTTAAAAAAAAAACTTCTCCCCCTGCACATGCTTGTGTAGCATTCGTTAAAGGAAAAAAATCTCTTTGAATATAGTTCAAAAAAGGGACAAGAGGATGAAGTCATAAAACAGAATGAATTTTTGTGAGGGGCTTGAACTTATTAGATTGCACAGTTGATTGAGGTTCAAAAGTGCTTCCCTTACCATAATCTGTGAGATAAGCATTGGAAACATCATTTGCCCCATTTCACAGATGAAGAAAGTGAGGCTGAGAGATTCAATGATTTCCTTAGTCACACAGTGAGCATGGGATGCAATCCAGACCTTTGCTGATACCAAGTCCAGCAGATGTGCCACAGCATGAGAGTAGTCACATCCCTTCATCTTTTTGGGTTTCAGTTTGCTCAACTATAAAAGGCAAGATTTGGACTCAATTATGTCCAAGTCCCTTCCAGTTCTAAGTTTCAAAGACCTGTTTGATATTATAGATACTGTCCCAGAACTTATTACCTGAATTTATTGGTTTCTTATCTTCAAATAAATCGGAATTTCTTAAAAAGAGGACATGATATTGCTCCTAATGGTGTTCCTTTTCTCTTTCTAGTTCTATAAGACAGTTAAAGATTGGTGGCTGTTTAGTTTTTATTTCTGCTTGCCTTTGGCCATCACTGCATTTTTCTATACTTTGATGACCTGTGAAATGTTGAGGAAGAAAAGTGGTATGCAAATCGCTTTGAATGACCACTTAAAGCAGGTAAGAAAACAAACCAAAAACCCCTGTTAGATGCAACATTCTTATTTTTATTTTGATCTAAATCACTTTTGATATTATAAGGAGGTAAATATGACAAAGGAAAAAATGTTACTGCAGGTTGCTAGTGGCTCAGATAATATATCCCTTATGCTTTTTACTTTGTCTTTAGAATCTGTGATTCTATACAGTATAAATTATAGGGTTTTGAGCTAATATAAGGGCAGCTAGTTGGCACAGTAGATAGAATGTTGGACTTGGAATCAGGAAGACCTAAGTTCAAATCCAACCTCAGACACTTACTAGCTGTGTGACCCTGGGCAAGTCACTGTACCCTGTTTGCCTCAGTTTCCTCATATGTAAAATGAGCTGGAGAAGGAAATGGCAAACTACTCAAGTATCTTTGCCAAGAATGCCCTAAATGGGCTCAAGGAGAGTTGGACATGACTGAAAAACAACTGAATCTAGCACAAGGGCTCTTAACCTTTTTTATGTATCATGGGACACTACTCAGAATAATGTTTTGAAATACCCAAAACACAAAGGAAACTAAATTACCAAAAATATAATTACAAAGGAAACTCAATGTTAGTGAAAATAACCATGTGATTTTTCTTTTCTCCATCCAAGTTCATGGAACCCATTAAATCTACCCAAAACTACTCTGTGGATTCCAGACTAAGAGCTCATGATTTGGAAGACTGTTTCATACTCTCAGACTCCTAAAGCCTATGCACTCCCTCAATAAATAATGTTTTTAAATAATTAGAGCAAATGCTAAATTTCAGTGAGAGGTTAGTGGAAATAAAGATGTATTTTTCCCATCCAAATTCCTGTAATCACTGAGTCTACCTATAGAACCTCAGGGGATTCCTGAGCTCCAGGTTTAGAACCCCTACCCTCACAGGACTTGAGTAGAACCAATATTGAGTTTCCAAACTGATATTCTATTCCTTTAACTCATTTAGAATAGCCATTTGATTTATAGCTCATCATTCTGAAAGTCTTCCAGTGTTTATTCCTTTTGTATATATTTTATCTCAACTATTTTATTTTAAGAAAGCATTTCTGGTAATGATACTAAAGGTTGCCTCTCCTTTCCTTTCAGAGACGTGAAGTAGCCAAAACAGTTTTTTGCCTGGTGCTGGTGTTCGCCCTGTGCTGGCTTCCCCTTCACCTCAGCAGGATTCTGAAGCTCACTATCTATGATCAAAGCGATCCCAATAGATGTGAACTGCTGAGGTAAGAATGCTATCCTATAGAAATTGCCTGGCTGATTAAAAGCCATTTGAGAATGCTGCTTGCTGAGTATTTGCTTTTGTAGAAGGCATTTCTGCACTTCTGAGTGAGGGAAGGAGAATTCGAAAATCCCAATTTTTCAGCTTCTGTTCCATTTGAGAGGGGAGGAATGAGAGTGGAGGAAATGCCTAGAATAGAGGGAAAGAGGAGACCAGTAATGCTGAAAGAATGACATGATTAAATCTACCAGTCTTGATTCTCTTTCATCTGCCAGAGATCCCTTTAGCTCAGAGGGTTCATAGCACTTTCCAAGGAAAGCATTATAAGAAATAAAAGCTATAAGGAGGAAGAAAGGCCAATAGGAAGTTAAACCACTGTTTATGAGTAAAAAACTATCTTCCTAAAAATATTTTTCATCTCTACATTGAATAAATGGGGCATCACTGACATGCTTTGGGGGGTGTATTTGCAGCTTTTTGTTGGTCCTGGACTACATCGGTATCAACATGGCTTCATTGAATTCCTGTATTAATCCAATAGCTCTGTATTTGGTGAGCAAAAGATTCAAAAACTGCTTTAAGGTAAGGGGGCTACTTATCCTGACCTAAAAGATAGGCCCTCCAAATTCATTAATCTTTTTTTTTTCATTGCAACAGAGAGCTCTGAACTTTAAAGGATTAGAATTGATTTTGTTATTTAAAAAAACACACAGTCAGGGTTTTTATTTACAAAATCAGCTAATCATGTTCTCTTCCATTCCCTCCAACCCAGCTAATCTCTTCTATATATAGAAGTGCCATTAAAATCAAAAAGGATTTCACATGTGGATATGTAATTCTGACAGAGTTGGCAGAATGGAATTAGGACCCAATGAACCAGGGCCAGGAAGCAATTGCATATTGCCCTGTTTCTACCAAGGCTCTGTTTCTTTCTAAATAATCACAAATCTTTGAGGCCCCAACTGAAAGTTAGCTTTTTTTTCCCCCTGGGCCATCTTAATAACCCAAGTGACAAAGACCGGCATGTCCAGGTTCCTATCACATGATGTAGCCTAGTAGATGAACTTTAGCTAATTAGATTAGGGAAATATTTCAGCTCAATTAAATTTTACCACTCTTGAATAGCCTTACAACATTTGAACAACCTCAGGCAAGGAATCCACAAGAAATTTGATAGAAATAAATGCCCGGCCTTATCTGTGGTATTCGTCATTTTTCTCCAAATCAAGTGTTTCTAGGCTAAAGCAACATAAATTATAAGAAAAGATTGTTTTCTCACGTATTTTATATCTTCATCATCCTATTTACAAGATGTTCTACTTTTATAAAATCAGAATCAATTTATCGGGTCATGTCTTCCTTGCCTAATCATAAAAAAGATAGTATTGGAAGAGATCTCAAGAATCAGCCCTTATTTCTTTACAGATGAGAAAACTAAGACTTAGGGAAATTGTGAAGGTCCCCACTACCCTCCAAACTGTGCCTTTCTTGTCCTTCCACCATCCTATTTAAAATATGTTCAGAGGAAAAATAAAACTACAGAAAAAAATGCAGAAAAATAAAAAAAATAATGTGGGGTGGGATGGTGAATGTCTACTGTGACTCCTTTTGAAGGCTGGCAATGAGTTCCTGGCTATGAAAAACAAAATCAAGTGGTCCATGGATTTTCTGCCATGGATAGAAAGTCAGAGTCTCACAGTGTACACAGCTTTTTTTCTGACATTTGACTAGCATAAGCGTATGATAATAATTTATTTTTGTTTTGTACAGTCATGCTTGTGTTGCTGGTGCCAATCTTTTGAGGAAAAACAATCCCTGGAGGAAAAGCAGTCCTGCTTAAAGTTCAAAGCAAATGATCATGGATATGACAACTTCCGCTCCAGTAATAAATACAGCTCATCGTGAAACAAGAATGGGGGGAGTCACTGAGCTGCCATTCCTTCATTTTGGACAGAATTGTTATGATGAAGACAGTGGGGCATTTGGAGTAATGGTTTTGTGTTTGCACAAAAAAACTGGTGAGAAAGTGATTGTTTTTTTTTTTAACACTAATAATTCTTCATGGTATTCTAGGTTGTTTACATGAAGGAAAGTAGGGAGAAGAGAAAGAGCACCTCATTGTCATAGCACTTAAAATCTTTGAAGTTAGCACTTCGGTGTAGCTCTAAATAACTTCCTGTAGATTAATATGTCATTTCTATTCAGTATGAATTCACACAGAGTTTTCAGTAAAGAGGCTGTTTTCTAATTGATGTGAATCCAACATAGGATACAAAAGAACAGACTTATCTGCATAGGGCAGATGTATAAAGTGATTCAATTAGGGCTTTTTAAAAAAAATCCTAAAAAGAAAAATAAATGTGTATTTCTTTGTTTTTTATCACAAGTGTTACACTACTGGCTAGACATATTATTACTAGATACAGAAGGTGAAAGTATGTGAAAATGAGCTTTTCTGGTTTCTTTTGTTCAAGATTAAAAGAATACTTGAATAATCCCAAGGGAGGCTCAGAAAATGCCATCTAAAATACATTCAATGACCAAAATACATTCAACACCTTAAAAAGAGCCGAAGGAATCAAATGTAGCAAAGATAAAGAGGGAAGATTTGGCTTATTGTTCGAATTGAGTTCTTTTAGAATGCTTACATGCTTAGTATTCTCTTTAAAGAAAAAAAAAAACTACCTAAGTTTCTTGCCAACATGATTATGGTTGTTTTCAGAAGATTCTTACACTTTCATAGCTGTCATTTAAGGCTACTTTTGATTAATCTGAGCTTCTGTAAATATTTAAGCTACATGTTGACTACTTACCTAAGGGCAGGTCCCAGTCTACGTCTCCTTAAACAAGAGAGATACCAGTAGCAACCATAAGGTGGATTGCCTGGAGAAGCATATATAGGGCAAGTGAGAAGGCCCCATGCCCTACACAGTCCCTTTAATACTCTAAGTAATTCATAGGTAAATAATATATAAATAAAATACTAAGATTATTCTAAAATGGCTTTAAAACTCTAATCAGTCAATTATTAACTTTCTCCCCACAGGGCAACTAGAGACCTTCATATATTTATTCCCATTTTTCCTTAAATTTTAGCCATCAGAAAAAATACATATATAATAATATTATGCTTTACTATCATGACAGACAAAAATACTTCTAAAAACTATGAAATATGAGACTTTTTAAATTCTCCTCAAATATTTTATCTCCTTTGCAAAGTGCCTTAATTATGAACAGGATTAATTTAATATATCCACATGAGCAAAAGGAAAGGAGAAAGGGAAAGAAAAAGGAAATTAGGTGGGATCAAAGGAAAACTGAAAGATACAGCTTTCCACTCAATCAGAAGTTGTCATTCTGTGGATGCAAATACAGAAGATCCTAACTCAAATTCAGCATAGCAAAAATTGTAATGGTACAGGAACGAATTGGACCCAAGAGCTTTGCCTTTTACTCCTAAAATATCACAGAATTTTTTTTTTGGTAACCAGGACCACATGTAGGAAATAAGCTACTAATGTAGTTTCCTGCCAGCTTCTAAACTGAAGATAAACTAAACCAAAAACTGACATTATGGCCAAGAAGAAATGACAGTAACTCCGTGTGGATAATTCACATGCCATGTGCATACTATTTATAAATTACACAATGGGTCCTATCTATTAATTTTCATAGCCACTGCCTTGAACTCCTATCATCATAAAAATATTTTCAGTGCCTTAAAAGGGGGAAACATTGAATTCTAAATTAGCTATTGGTCAGTGTTATTTTCAAAGTTTCATTATCTATTTTTGTTTCTATTTAAGTTACAGCTGTAGTGTTTTACTGCTATGTAACCCATTTTCATTTCTCTGCACTAATTCCTTGCTAAGTCAACCATCCTTGGGCATGGCTACATTCTCATGCCTTATGACTTAAACTTCATTGCATGAGAATTTTGCCAAACCTGGAAATTGCACACACAAAGAGCATATGCACTGTTTTTTTTAAAAAGTAATCATGTTCAGGGGCAGCTAGGTGGCGCAGTGGATAGAGCACCAGCCCTGGATTCAGGAGTACCTGAGTTCAAATCCAGCTTCAGACAGTTGACACTTACTAGCTGTGTGACCCTGGGCAAGTCACTTAACCCCAATTGCCTTACTAAAAAAAAAAAAAAGTAATCATGTTCAATAACTTCTGAAAATGCTATTTTGATATTTTCAAAGTAATAATAAAGGCTGGGGAAAAAACATTTATGTTTTCTTGGTATTACTGAAGCCAAGCTCAGAAAGGTGCTACTTGAACCATGTAATAATGACCAAATTATGTTTAAGCTAAAAACTTTCATCCCCCAGCATCAAGAACTATGTAATATAGTAGTGGCCCCAAAGAGTTGCATTTATACTGTAGCTTACAGATTTTAAATATTTCTAATCTTCGTCATGTCCTGCTAATATGTCAGTATTACTTAATTTGAGGCTCATTCCCTGCTGAGTATTGCCAGATTGTGTGTCTAAAAGCATTCAATCCATGACTTAGTAAGGGGACTTTGTAGCTAACTGAAAATAAACAAACATTTTCTTTATAAAGTTGTATAGAACCATGTAAAATAACTATATATATATATATATATATATATATACATATAGCAATATATATTTTGCTTTCTGTGGTCACTTAAAGTGGCAACTACTGTAGTTGCTGAGTGTTTATTTGCTAGGTAAACAAAATGAAATTATCAATAAAATTATTTTTAATTGTTTAAATAATATGTTGTATTTTTCCCTACTTCATTACATACTGATTTTTTTTATAAATGTGGTTCCAAGGAAAGAGAGTTGCCATTAGAGAACCTTTGCATATAGTAGGCACTTAGTAAATATTTCCTGAATTGTTAATATTAACATTCTATGAATCATTTTAGTAGAGATGAAAATTATTTAGGATGTGCTGCCAAGCTTTCTGACATCCTGTCATGTATATAACAGGCTTTGTTCTTATTATAATATTTATTTTACCATAAGGAGCCAGATGAAAACACTCTGGATTATTTATTCCCTGGATGATTATTAAGTTTGTAAATTAAAGAATCATGGTGTGCTAGAGCTGGGAGAGCCCTTAGAGACCATTCAGTTTCACCACTGCATTTTGCAGGTGAGGAAACTGATATAGTTATCTTGAGTTTTCCTCTATTTTGCTCCCTGCCTTTTGTTTATTTCAGTGTTTAACAGCCTTTCCACCAAGGAATAGGGAAGTAAAGAATTTAACATTTGAAATTAATGAACTAAAATGGCATTTTTAGTTTAACTGCCAATATCAATCATCTAATAATTAATTATTATAATTATCTAATAATAATATTACCTACATTATATCATAGATAGATTTAGAGTTGGAAGGGACCTCAAATCATCAAATCCAAACTCCTTATTTTACTGATGAGGAAACTGAGGCCCATAGAGATTAAGTAATTTATACCAGGTCACATAGTAAGTGTCAGAGACAGGATTCCCACCTAAGTATTTTCTGATTCCAAGGACTTGAAGGACTTCATTCATCAATGGCCAGTAAATTGATTTTTACTTTCTATAGTATTCTCAAAATGGTGGGATTTTAAGGACCTGGCAGAGTTTTCTTGTTTTGTGTTTTTCTGGAAATCAATATCCCTCCCTGATAGCACCTAGATTCCTGTTGCCCCCTTTCTGCTTAACACTCTAGGCATACAAAGGAGTTCTGAGTCATGGTGGAAAGACAGGAAGATGTAGAAAGATGAACAAGCAAGAAATGGCTACCTGTAGTTAGTCACCAAGAATGAACCACCTTTATTTGAGTGTGATAAGCATTCTTATTCTTTTGCATTGTAACAAATATTGACAGAATAAATGCTATGCAAATTAAGTAATAAAGAAGCTCTAGAGATCTGGCATCTATGTTGGCTTTTATAATGCCAAACAGTAGACCCAGACACCTCTATTCAAAATGAGAAGAAAAGTTCAAAACTTGAAGGAACCACAGAGCTCCAACTCTTCACTCTACAGGTAGAAAAATTGGAGGACCATAGAGACTTAGTGACCGTAATCACATGACCTACGTTTGCTAATGGTCTACCACTGTTTCTGAATAACCTTGCTACTTGGGACAGGTAGTCTAGTAATATTAAATACTTGGCAAGTATAATATATCATTTTTAAAAGTCTGTCTCCATAGATGAGGTTGTCTAGTGTAATGATTGGAATGATGCCACCTACTGGAGACTTGCTGTGGGAGAGCTCCGCCATGAGGAAAATGCCTCAGAGGGCAAGGCCATGTGGCTTTTCCTTGGCGTCAGGAAATGACATTTTGCTCATGGGTGCTGTCTATCAAAGCTACCAGCCAATCAACTTGAGGAGCCTCCTATTTTCTGGGAGGAGACAGGAAGGAGGAAAGGGAGCCTGCGCAGAGAGCTCTGGCTCTTTTGGGTTCCTGACTTGATGGTGGTGGTGGGTGACTTGATGGTGGTGGTGGCAGCAGAGGACTTCACAGGAAACTTGAGGAAAGATAGGACTGCCAGGCTGTTGGAATTCTGTTCTCAATCTTTTTCTTTCTATTTTTCAATAAACCCTTAAAAAACCTAAATTCGTTTTATCAGTGATTTTAGTCAGTTTCCCCCAAAACTGGGGGAATAGATTAGAATCCACATTTAGAATCTTAAATTACACACTAGAATGGTGAGCTCTAAAGTGGGGGTTAGAGGATTTAGCTGACCTTATCTCTTACTTGACTACTATCATAGCCTCCCAATTGGCCTCTCTGCCTCAAGTTTCTCCGTTCTCTAATCCATCCTTTACAAGGCTGCCAAAATGAATTTCCTAAAGCACTGGTCTGTCCATATCACTGCCCTATTCAACCAAACCTCTACTAACTCTAGAATAAATAGAATTTCATCTTTATCTTATCCATTAAAAAAAATTCTAGGGGGCAGTTAGGTGGCACAGTGGGTAAAGCACCGGGCCTGGATTCAGGAGTACCTGAGTTCAAATTCGGCCTCAGACACTTGACACTTACTAGCTGTGTGACCCTGGGCAAGTCACTTAACCCCCATTTCCCCGCAAAAAAAAAAATCTATTTTTAATAGCTAGCATTTATATAGCACTTTAAGGTTTGCAAACAACTTTACAAATATGTCATTTAATTCTCACAACAACACTGGGGAATAGGTATTATTATTATCTATGTTTTGCAGATGAAAGAGCTGAGGCAGATGGAGGTTAAATGACTTGCTCAGAGTCACATAACTAGTAAGTATGAGACTATATTTGAACATGAGTCTTCCTGACTCCAAGACTGGCATTGTATCCACTATGTTATCAAGTTGCCTTATTTTGTGTAAGTTTTTTTAAAGTATATAATTATCAATACAGTAGTGCATATGTATTAGGCGGGTAGGTGATATAGTGGATAGAGCACCAGGACTAGTATCAGGAAGACTTATCTTCCTGAGTTTTAATATAGCCTCAGATACTTAGTAGTTGTGTAACCATGAGTAAATCACTTAACTCTGCTTGCCTCAGTTTCCTTATCTGTATAATGAGCTAGAAAAGGAAAGGGCAACCCATTTCAGTATCTCTGCCAAGAAAACCAAACAGACCCAACTGACAAATGACTAAATAGTGCATGTATGTAATGTATAATTATGTAAATATATGCATATTGAGGATTCCTTTTCTAACATTTTTGTTTTTCTGACAAGTGTGTGGAATCAAAAAACTTTGTAGATTATTGCTCTAGATTGTTAAATATAGCTTGTAGATAAAGCAGATCAAGGAATGAATCAAAAAGAACCCCCCAAAAATGTTCAGACCAGGCACCTTGGCATAACTAGGATCCATTCAGGACTGTATTGGTAAATGTTTTACAACTGGAAGTCCAGAAAAATAATAATAAAACTCAGGTCTTCCTGACTCCAGACCTGTTGCTCTATCCACTGTGCCACCTAGCTGCCCTTACCATGGGCCCTCCCTGCACCCAAATCAGTATGTTATTTATCTTCAAATATTTGCAGGCTTCTTTTCTTTTCTTCTCTTTTTTTTAGTGAGGCAATTGGGGTTAAGTGACTTGCCCAGGGTCACACAGCTAGTAAGTGTTAAGTGTCTGAGGTCAGATTTGAACTCAGGTACTCCTGACTCCAGGGCCAGTGCTCTATCCACTGCGCTACCTAGCTGCCCCTGCAGGCTTCTTTTCAATCCATCCCTTTATGGTATGATTTCTAGGTTCTTTGACACCCTGGTTGTCCTCCTCAAAAATGTTTATTTTTTGTACTAAAATGTGACATCCAGGGCAGGTAGGTGGTGCAGTGGATAGGGCACGGACCCTGGATTCAGGAGGACCTGAGTTTAAATCCAGCCTCAGACACTTGACACTTACTAGCTGTGTGACCCTGGACAAATCACTTAAACCCCAATTGCCTCACCAAAATTAAATAAATAAAATAAAATAAAACGTGATATCCAAAAGTGAATTGGAACTAGAATGTTCTAGATGAAGTTCAATAAAGGCAGAGTCCTTCACCTTATTTCTAGAAGTACTATCACCTTACTTCTAGAGGTTATACCTTTCTTAATGTAGCCCAAGATCCCATTAATTTTGGGGGGTGTCACATTTATCTATTGAATGATATTGCACTTTTGTTATTTTTGTTCAGTTGTTTCAGCCGTGTCTGATTCTTGGGGTTTCTCAGCAGAGATACAGTAGCAGTTTGCCATTTCCTTCTATAGCCCTTTTTACAGATCAAGGAACCAAGGTAAATAGGGTTAAATGATTTTCCCAGAATCACACAGCTAATAAGTGTCTGAGACCAAATTTGAACTCAGAAAGATGAGTCTTTCCCCACTTTGCTGCCCCTTATATTCCACTTGCAGTCCATTCAAATACCTGGTTCTTTTTCAGAAAAAAGACTGTCTAGACATATCTACCCTATCTTTTTCTTGAAAAGTTACCTGATTTAAACATACATCCAACACTTCTCACTTATTCCTAAATTTCATCTCATTAGGCTCAACACAAACTTTTAACTTTTTGAGACTTTGGGGACCCAGATTCTGTTATCCAACATATTAGCTATCTCTCCAAGCTATAAGTTTCACCTGCAAATTTGATAAGTATGTCATTTAAGAATTAAATGTGCTGGAATGTGTCAAAGAGAGAAGTATTATAGGAGTCACAGTACAGAGATATGTGTTTCAAAGGAGGGTGCGTGTGTCCTGAGGCAGAAAATGGAGTGTTGAGTGTGGGGAAACTCTTCTCAGATCAGCACTGAAGACATTCTGCCTGAATTTCTTAAAGCTAGCTAGTGTTGACTTTTATTATATTAGGGAATGGCTAGAGTCCCGTGTACTCGCTGTAGAATAAGGGACTGGGTTTTTGTCTTGTTTTTTTTTGTTAAACTAAATGAGTAACTCAAATAGGTACAGTTTTGAAAACTGGCTAGGGATTTATTATCATGAAGACTTATTATAACAAAAGGTTTTATTGCAACAAAGGATAGTTAAATAAAATTCGAGGTAGGGGGGTTGAAACTATGTGAAAGTCAACATATTCATTTCATCAGAAAGGTCAAATTAGAATGCCTTATTAAATCAATTACTGAAAGTGTAAGGTTTTCTGTCAAGCCAAAAGAAATTGTAAAAACACTGAAGAGTAGTTTAGAGTCAGCTTCACACACACACACACACACACACACACACACACACTGTGGCAATAACAAAGCTCTTTTTTTGGCCAATAGGATTACAGTAAGGGTATGATTAGCCCAAGGCGAATACAAATCACCCAAATATAAGTATAAGCAATAAAGATTATATTCCAAAAGGAGGAGAAAGAGATTCAATGAATTCCAAACATCCTTAATTTTCTTCTCAATGTTTTAACATTTTAAAAATCCATGGTCTAAGTACATGTTAAAAATTATATTGGGAGTGGAGAGAAAGAAGGGAGAGGATCAGCATTGTTTAAACTCTGCTCTCATCAGATTTGGTTCAAAGAGGAAATAACATACACACTCAGTTGGATAAATAAATCTATCTTACTCTATAGGGAAGGAGGAGGGGAAAGCGTAAAGAAAAGGGAGTGGGTGCTGATAGAAGGGAGGGCAGATTGAGGGAGACAGTGGTCAAAAGCAAAACTCTGGTGAGGAGGGACAGGGTGAAAGGAGAGAGAAAAGTATAAAAAGAGGAAGATAGGATAGAGGGAGATACACAGTAATGATAACTGTGAAAGTGAATGAGATGAACACTCCCATAAAATGAAAGGGAATAGCAGAGTGGATTAAAAACCAGAATTGTATAATATGTTGTTTACAAGAAACACATTCAAAGAGAGACACACACAGAGTAAAAGTAAAAGGCTGGAACAGAAGAGATAGAGATAGGGATGAGAGAGAGAAATATATCTATAATATATATATATATATACATATATTATATATACATACACACACATACACACACGTGTATGTGTATGTATGCTTCAGCTCAGGTTAAAAAATGGGGTGGAAATCCTCATCTTAGACAAAAAAAATGAAAATAGATCTAATAAAAATAGACAAGGAAAGAAACTACATCTTTCTAAAAGGTACCATAGACAATTAAGTAATATCATATATATATACATATATATATATACATATATATATATATACACCAATTGTTATAGCATCCATATTCTTAGAGAAGTTAAGTGAGTTACAGAAAAATAGCAAAACTATACTAGTGGGGGACTTCAAGCTCCCCCTCTCAGAATTAGACAAATCTAACCACAAAATAACAAGAAAGAAGTTAAGGAGGTAACAGAATTTCAGAAGTTATATATCTGGAGAAAATCGAATGGGGGAAGGAAGGAAGGAATATACCTTTTTCTCAAAAGCATATGGCTTCTATGCAACAATTGACCATGTATTTGGACATAAAAACCTCATAATCAAATGCAAAAAGCCAGAAATAGCAAATGCATCCTTTTCAGATCATGATGCAAAAAAAAAAAAATTACATGTAATAAAAGGCCATGGAACAATAGCTTAAAATTCATTTGAAACAAAATAATCTAATCCTAAAGAATGAGTTGATCAAGCAATGAATAATAGAAACAATCGATAATTTCATCAGAGAATGACAATAATGAGACAACATACCAAAATTTATAGGACACACCCCAAGCAGTGCTTAGGGGAAATTTTACATCTTTAAGTCTTTACACAAATAAAATATAGAAAGAGCAGATCAATGAATTGGGCATGCAATTTAAAAAGATAGAAAAAGAGCAAATTGGGGACAGCTAGGTGGCACAGTGGATAAAGTACCACCCATGGATTCATTGCCCCACCCCCAAAAAGAACAAATTAAAAATGTCCAATTAAATACCAAATTAGAAATTCTGAAAATTAAAGGAGAGATTAATAAAAACTGAAAGTAAGAAAACTATAGAAATAGTAAATAATTCTAAGAACCAGTTCCATTAAAAAACACAATAAAATAGATAAACCTTTGGTTAATTCTATGTAAGAAAAGAAAGAAGAAAACCAAATTACCAGCATCAAAAATGAAAAGGATGAATTCACCACCAATGAAAAGGAAATTCAAGCAATAATTAGGAGCTATTTTGTCCAGCTGTATAAATCTGGCAATCTAAATGAAATAGATGAATATTTGCAAAAATATAAATTGCCCAGATTAACAGAAGATTGAATAAAATCCTTAAATAAGCCCATTTTAGAAAAAGAAATTTAATAAGTTATCAATAAACTCCCTAAGAAAACATCATTAGGGCCAGATGGGATTACAAGTGAATTCTACCAAATATTTAAAGAACAATTAATTTGAATACTATACAAACTATTTCAGAAATGAAATGAAAAAACGATCCTACCAAACCAGGAAGAGCATAAACAGAGAAAGAAAATGTTAGACCAAACTTCCTAATGAATATTGATGTAAAAATTCTAAATAGAATATTAGCAAAAAGATTACAGCAAATTATCACCAGGATAATATACTATGAGCAGGTGGGATTTTATCAGTAATGCAGGGTTGCTTCCATATTAGGAAAACTATCAACATAACTGACCATATCAATAACTAACCAAAATCACATAATTATCTCACTAGTTGCAGAGAAAGCTTTTGACAAAATACAGCACCTATTCCTATTAAAAACACTAGAGAGCAAAGGACTAATTGGAGCTTTCCTTAAATTGATAGGTAGTATCTATTTAAAACCATCAGCAAGCATTATCTCTAATGGGAATAAGCTAGAAGCCTTCCTAAACAGATAAGTGGTAAAACAAGGATGCCTAATATCACCATTATTATTCAACATTGTACTAGAAATGTTAGTTTTAACAATAAGAGAAGAAAAAGAAATTGAAGGAATTAAATTAGGCAATGAGGAAACAAAACTATCACTCTTTGCAAATGATATTATAGTATACTTAGAGGATCCTAGAGAATAAACAAAAAACTACTTGAAATAACAACATTACCAAAGTTGCAGGATATAAAATAAAACCACATAAATCATCAGCACTTCTATATATTACCAACAAAGCTCAACAAGAAGATATAGAAAGAGAAATTCCATTTAAAATAACTGTAAACAATATAAAGTATTTGGGAGTCTTCTTGACAAGACAAACCCAGGAACTATCCTGGCTGGCTCACCAAAACTGTAGGAGCCAAATATAATATGGTGAGAGTTAATTGGGTGACTTGCCATAATAATGGGGTTCAGAAAATAATGAGGACCTCTAGGTACAAAGTTTCCTCCCTTTCAAACTGCTTTTTTAAAGTTATTTCTCCCAAGCAAATAAGAAAAGAGATTAACAGCCTCTTTCCACAAACAAATTGGGTTTTTATTAATGGATAAAATATATAACAAAGGTGAAATGAATAAAGCCAGGGACAAGGGAATTGGGGAAGAGAAAAATGGATAAGTTCCATGACTCTAGCAAAGACTGACTCAATCCCCAAACTTGCTTGGAGCTCAGCTAATTCAAAGAGCTGGCCTAATTTCTATTAACTCACCACCTGGGGTCCATAGTTTCTATAGGAGTCAGCTGTGCAGCCCCTCTCCAGTCCACTCTTATAAGCTCACCAATAGGAAAGAGAGAGCTCCCAGCCTCAGCGTCCTCTTTTCTAATTTTTCTCTCCCTCCCCTAAAAGGGAGGTCCTTCAAGTTGCTTGGCCAAGAGTGGTCCCCCTGGTGATGTCAGCAGTATATGTCACTCAGGGCAGGCCAGGTGTGGCCTATATCTAATCATCTCAAGTAGGTACTTAGTCAGTTTCTCAAACAATACTAAATCAATCAGGTAAGACCCCTAGGTGTCTGCCAAATTCCGTTATTTTATCACATTTCCCCCTTTGTTTCATTGAGAAACTATCATACCCTATGCTAACAAATAATATGTTAATAACAATATAGGAAAGGGAGAAAGGTAAAATTTTGTCCAGAGGGGCAGTCTCTCATGGACCTGCTCTTTGACAATGTCTACAGAGGGAGGGCCTCTGCAGAGAATACATATTACAGATGGTGTATATAATAACAGAAGGAAAAAAACAAAGAAGTTCATTTAAAGTCTTTGAAATCTTGTCTTCTCTGAGTGTTGAGATGTCATCAGGGAAACTGGGTTCTGGTTGGGATTCTGGTTTCTGGTTGTCTCTGGATACTTTCACTTCTTTAGCTATTTAACTTCTAATTACAAAACACTTTTCATACAAATAAAGTCAGATCCAAACAATTAGAAAAATATAATTTGCTCATGGGTAGGCCAAGCTAATATAATAAACATTTTTATTTATGATTTTGGGTTCCAAATTTTATCCCTCTTTCCCTCCCTCCCCGACCCCCTCTCTGAGGTGGCAAACAGATATGGTTTATACATGTATGATTATGTGAGACATTTTACCATATTTGTCATTTTGTATAAGAAAACTTCATTAAAAAATGAAAGTATGGGGCAGCTAGGTGGCGCAGTGGATAGAGCACCGGCCCTGGAGTCAGGAGTACCTGAGTTCAGATCCGGCCTCAGACACTTAACACTAGCTGTGTGACCCTGGGCAAGTCACTTGGCCCCAATTGCCTCACTAAAAAAACAAAAAACAAAAAACAAAACAAAAAATGAAAGTACATAAAAATAGCATATTTCCATCTGTTCCATCATCAATTCTTTGGAGGTAGATAGTATGTTTCATCAATAGTCCTTTGGGATTGTCTTAGATCTTTGTATTGTTGAGAAGAGTCAAGTCATTCACAGTTCTTCATCAAACAATATTGCTGTCTCTGTGCACAATATTCTCTTGGTTCTGCTCACTTCACTATACATCAGTTCATACAAGTCTTTCCAGGCTTTTCTGAAGTCATCCTGCTTGTCATTTCTTCTAGCACAATAATATTCCATCACCATAATATACCACAGTATGTTTAGCCATTCCCTAATTGATGGGCATTCCTTTGATTTCCAATTCTTAGCCACCACAAAAAGAGCTGTTAGAAATGTTTTTGTATAAACAGCTCTTTTTTCTCTTTTGGGGGATGTCTTTGGGATATAAATCTAGCAGTAGCATTGCTGGATCAAAGAGTATAATAAAATTAGATTTCTACCTAAATTACTTTTTCAGCACCAGAGCAGTGAATCTACAAAAAATTAATTTTATAGAGCTAGAAAAATAATAAAATTCATCTGGAAGAACAAAAGGTTAAGAACATCAAGGGAATTAAAGAAAAAATGCAAAAGAGGCTGTTGTAGTTATACCAGATCTAAAACTATATTAGAAAGCATCAATCATAAAACCTATTTGGTACTCGCTAAGAAATAAAGCGGTGGATCAGTGGAATAAGTTAGGTATACAAGACACAGTAGGTAATGGCCATAGTAAATGCAAAGATCCCAGGTTCTGGGACAAAAACTCACTATTTGACAAAAATTTCTGGAAATGCTGGGAAACAGTGTGGCAGAAACTAGGCATAGACCAACATCTCACCTTTTATACTAAGAAAAGGTAAAAATAGGTACATGGTTTAGACATAAAAGGTGATAAGCAAATTAGAAGAGCAAGGAATAGTTTACTGTTAGATCTATGGAAATGGGATGAATTTATGACCAAACAGGATATAGAGAACATTATGAATTGCAAAATGGATAATTTTGATTACATTAATTTTAAGTTTTTGCATAAACAAAACCAATGAAACCAAGGTTAGAAGGAAAACAGAAAGATGGGAAACAATTTTTACAGCAAGTGATTCTGATAAAGGCCTCTTTTGTCAAATATGTAGAGAACTGAATGAAATTTATAAGCATACAATTAATTCTCCAATTGAGAAATACTCAATGGATATGAACAGGCAGTTTTCAAATTAAAGCTATATATTATCATATAAAAAGACATTAAATCACTAGTGACTAGAGAAATTAAAATTAAAACAACTCTGAGGTACTGCTTCATACCTATTAGATTGGCTAGTAGAAAAAGAAAATGATAAATATAGGAGAAGATGTGGGAAAATTGGAACACTAATGCATTGTTGGTAGAGTTGTGAACTGTTCTGATCATTCTAGAGAGCAATTTGGAACTATGCCCAAAGGGAAATCAAACTGTACATACTGTTTGATCCAGGAATAACACTACTAGGTCTATATCCCAAAGAGATCATAAAAAAGGGTAAAGAACCAACATGTACAAAAATACTTATATCAGCTCTTTTTGTTGTGGCAAAGAATGAGAAATTGAGGGAATGCCCATCACTTGGGGAATGGCTGAGCAAGTTGTGGTATATGAATATAATGAAATACTATTGTGCTATGAGAAATGATGAGTCAATTTCAGAAAACTCTGGAAAGATTTACATGAATTGATGCTGAATGAAGTGAGCAGAACCAGGAGAACACTGTACACAGTAATAGCAATATTGTGCAGTGATCAACTATGAATGACTTAGCAGCTTTTCCATGTACCTCAGCCACAACTACATTTGTTGCCAAAATTCGCCTCAAAGAAATAGTTCTTCGCTTTGGCCCACCAGCCTGCATTGATTCTGACAAAGGCACACATTTTACTGATTCTGTTCTATCCCAAATTTACTCTTTCCTGGGAGTAACTCCAAAGTTCTATACACCCTACCACCCACAAAGCACAGGCCAGGTGGAACGTATGAAGAGCTTAAGAGCATTATTGGCAAATTCTGCACTGAAACTCATTTGAAGTGGCCTGATGTTCTACCCTTGGCACTGTTCTATCTGCACAGCAGGCTAAGAGGAGAACTACATATATCACTTTATGACATGCTTTTTGGACATCCTCCTATCCAAGCAAAACCTTTTTCCCCAGTATATACATCATTGGTGGGGGGAGATACCTCTGTTGCTTCCTATATACAGAAATTACAAGCCAGGCTACGTGAACTCCACGAAGCAGTAGCAGCAGTACAGGCTGGCCCCTTGGACTTCTCCTTACATGATTTGAGACTAGGAGACAGTGTATATATTAAAATTTTTCAGTGGACTTGTGGAACTCAGCCAGCTTGGGAATGTCCTTTCCAGGTATGGCTAACAACTCTGACTAACATCAAAATCAGAATGATGGACTCATGAATCCATTGCTCCCACATAAAACCAGTACCAGCACATGTAGACCATTGAATTTCATTGTCTCTTATTCTTCCATGTGTATTTTCTTCTATTCATCTATGTCTCCATTTTTGAACCAATGCAAGATGGTTTTGATTTCATAATACAATATTAATTTCAGAAGTATTGTTCTCCCATATTCTAAATTGTTTTTTCCAACAAATTATTTGATCAAATTCTATAAAGTATTTCCTTGGCAAATTGGTTGCTATGGCAAGTGTAAATTAATTCTAGAAGTATTATTTTTGCAAAGCTTAAAAAAAAGGGAACATTTGCAAATTTTTTTCATATTCATGTAATCAAATTTATTATTACCATAAACAGGCAGTTCTAGATTTACTCAAAAAAGTCAGTTCAAATGTTACGTAAAGATGTCTTTTTTATGCTATTGCATCTACATTTTGAAATTAATATTATGGGCTTATTTTCAGAGAGATTTTTATTCCTTATGATTGTTAAAACTTTTATTAAAATATGTTCTGATTTTTCACAAGGGAAATTATATACTTGGTAAAAAAGTTATGACTTGGAATTATTGCATAATTACATATTATATTTGGAGTCTAAGCAAATTCACATTTTTTGCAATCATCATTATTCTCAGTTGTTAAATCCCTATGAGACTTGGACTATGGGAACTTATCATTTAAGACATTAATTTCCTTCATTCTGAGTTACCAGATCAGAGCAACCAAGATGTCAGCTATCCACAAGAGAGTGTAGTAATATTAAGTTTTAGAGAATGTTTCAATTTTTGTTTTTATTATATGTTTCATATGTAACAACTGGAAAATAATTGTAAAATCTCTAAAATATTCTGAATTTCCTTAGACATGTTTTTAGAAGTCTCACTTTTTGATTTGGTTATTGGCAAAGCTATTTAAAATTGTGTCAAGATTAATTTTGTAGGAAACTTTCCAGCTGATTACCCGTATCTAAAACACCAGAGAGACTTTAAAACCACGCCCAAAATTCTACAGCTGAGACTTGCTAGTTGATCATCAGCATCCACACCTGAAAGACTTTCACCCTACAACTACACCCAGATAACATCCCAAGAACCATCTGAGATAAGACTTTCAAAGACTTAAATGGACATTTTCCTATTTTCCTTTTCCCCATTGCATACACTATTTGTAATATCCACTTTGTTTATAATGTCCACCTGCTAAAGGGGAGTGCCCCCTTTAGCTTTTGTCAATGTGTCGCTCAATTTCTTTTCTCTCTTTTCTTCCCCTTTACCTTGTTAGTCATAAGTATCTGTAATATTATTGCTTCATGTAAGGAAACGCTGTTTCTTCATGAAGCACAAGGGGCAGTGTGAGAACCAGGGTCCCCCCACCCTCACCTGCACCCCATGACAATAAAGAATTTGGCCTTTCTAAGGTCATCCTGGCATCCCAGAAGTTCATGGACCACCTTTAAATCATGTCACTCAATGGACTTGAATGCTACCAGCCAATTAGCTTGGAGCTGTGTGTGGGGACTGCCCCTCTTCCTGTTGGACAGGTGGCTTCTGGGGGAACTGACTTGGACTCTCACTTTTTGGGAAGCAAAAGCAGCTTAGGTATAATCTTGGGCCTTGATTTCCTCATCTATAAAATAAGGATATAAAACTAGCTCACCACTTTCCAGCTAAAAATCTATGATCTCCTTAAAACAACAAGGATGAGATCTGGAACCAAGAGCCTGTCCTCTTTCTAAAGGAAAATCACATGGAGAATTATGATGGTGTGTCTCCAGGGGTTTCATGATTACTTTCAGATGATGGTCTAATTAGATGTACAAATACTTAATAAAATAAAAGCCATATTTATAAAATCTTCTGAGATGCATCATACAGTGCCATTTCTTTAACTAAAAATATTAATATGAATGTTTCACAGATTTTAAAATAACTGATATTTTTATAACATCCTTCTATATTTCATTCATTAGAAGAGAATCCCTTAAGCTCCCTTGGGTTGTCATGAAAGTTTCTTTTACTGTCCTGAAAACATTTTTTATAACTCACTTAAAACCTTGATGCTTTAGAATGTGGTCTGTCCTCAGCAGACCTACAGAACAGGTGCTCATCATTCTCTATAAAAACAATCCATCAAATATTTGAAAATTTTTCTTTAATCACCCCTCCAGCTTGCATTATTCAGGCTAAGCAGGGACCAACTCAAAGCTCTTTTTTCCCTAAGCAAGTATTTCATTTTTGTAATTCTCCCCTGAACCCTTTCCTTTCTTCACATACTTCAAGTCTGTCACATGGAAGATGGGTCAGACTTGTTCAATATATCCCCAGAGGGCAAAACCTGTAGCAATGCCTGGAAATCATAATAAGGCAAATTTGGCCGGATGTCAGTGAAACCTTCCAAACTTCAAAAAGAAGTACCTAAAAGTTGAAAGGGATCACTCAGTAGGTCTTCTAGGAGGAACCCGATGACCAATTCTAAAGTGTCTAAAGGAATTCATTTCTGCATATGAGATGTACTAGATGATCACTGAAATCCATTCCAACTGTGACAATATATTGCTGTGTGATTCTGCAATATGGAGCCCGATTCTGGATTCAGTAGTTTACAAAATATCAATGCTGAGTATAAAGTTTAAGGTATCCTTTGAATTTTATTTTTTTTGAATGTGTATACCTATTGCCCAACATAGTACCAGGCATATAATAAACACCTAATAAATGTTTGTTGGATTGAACTGAATTGAAGTGCATTGAACTTGCTTTAAGGAATTTAACATATTCCACTGAACGAAAATAGGTTGCAGGCATCAGAGAGAAATAACATGGTATGATGGATAGTGCCAGACTTACAGTTAGAAATATTTGAGTCAAAATTTTTCCTCTGATACTTGCTAGCTATTGGATGGTAAACCCCTAAGTCCTCATTTTGTTATGAGACTCAAATAATATAACATATGTAAAATATTTTGCATAACTTTAAAGTACCACACAGGGTGTCCCAAGTAGCTGCTATTAAGTAGTTTCAGACCACACTCAGACTTCTGGGAAACCATGCATAACTATCAGCAATTAGCAATAGGACAATTAGAGTCCAATGAAATTTATCTCTATACTTGTCTTCACACTGCTAGATCATTATTTATTGATTTCACATATAGATATATCATGCTAGAAAATGGAATGGATATTTGCCTTTGCTTTCCTCCATTTTGCCTTGTCCAGTGCCTGACAAAGTCAACTTAATAGAGGTTTATTTTAATTTTTAAAGGAATATTAAAATACTTACAGAAAAAAACAGACACTTTGGTTTTGGGGTTTTTTGTGAGGCAATTGGGGATAAATGACTTGGTCAAGGTCACACAGCTAGGGTCAAGTGTCTGTGGCCAGAACTGAACTCTGTCCTCCTGACTCCAGGGCCAGTACTCTATCCCCTGCACCAAATCACTGCCCCCAAATTAGACACTTCCAAAGTGACGATTATTTTCTAAGGGACATATACGTGAAAGGTATTGTTATCTTTCATGTTAATTCATATTTTTTGATGCCTGATATGAATAAAATGTCAAATTACTAAAACACAACCAATCAGGGCTATACATTTGGATAAACCCTGACCTAACCAGAACAAATTTATGGGAGAAATGGGGAACTAATAAATCAGGACTGTGTAAATCCAAGGAAGGTGCAGATCATTATCAGGACAAGGCTAAAAAAAAATGCAATTAACTCCCTTTAGTGATCACAAACCATTCTGAACCTAGTTTCTTACCCAGTGGAACAGTCTGCTCTTGCTCAACCTAATTGTTTATCTAAAACTACAGTCAAAACTAGAACTTTCTTCACTCCATAGGGTGTGGTCCGTCTTATAGAATTTCTGGCAGATTATTCTCCAGATTTTCTGTTCCCTAAGAGATAGACTTTGCAAGGAGCAGGAACAGAAGGAACCATAACAAGGTCTATAAGAAAATGAAAAGAGGAAAAATGAATCAAGAATTTGTCCCACCTAGAGGCAATTACTGAGGGGTTAACTCAGTTAACCAAATTCTTAACCAGCCACTTGAGGTATGTTGCTCAGCAGGTCAAGGATGGGGAGGTTATCACCTGACACATATCCCCTGTGGGGAAGAAGTACCGTCTGGTCTCTTCCTGTTTAAGTAATTATTTTTGCTATCAAGTGCTAAGCTCAGTTGTTTCTGCATTGTTGAAGGAATGCAAGTACTGTTGGCACTCACTAAATTTTGGTGCCTGAAAGCAAAGTTGCAATTGTTGTGTCCCAGTTATGGCTCGGATAACCCCAAGGTACAAGTCTTCTTGAGGAAGCCTCAACTGCTATCAGGCAGTACTTAACTCTGATTTTCTTTGTTCTTTCTGGAAAACTCCAAGGAGCTGTCAAGTTTATAACATGAGTCTGTAGGAAAAAAAATATGGTTCAATATATAAAATTTGTCTTTATGGCTAGCTTTTTAGGCAATACAGAGAAGTGGATTTGGAATCAGAAGGCTTGGGCTTATTGTCCCTGTTCTGTCACATGCTATATGTATGACATTGGACACATCATTTAACCTGTCTAACCCTGAATTTCTCCACCAATAAAATTGTGGTGATAACAAAAAAAAAAGAATGTGTCCCTCATTTTCTCAGATGTTGCTGCTGACTGTGTGGAGAGATACATTTAGGAAGAAGAATGTGAGTATGTGTAAGAACACTGTATGTTGTTTTGCCTCTAGAGTGACCCTTAATGATGCCAGGAACTATATATTCTCTGCTTTTTATAAGCTTACTCTATACAGGGCACACAAGGGAGAGAAGTTTCTGATACACTACTGTATTTCCAGTTCCAAATCAATGTGTTGGTGAAGAAAATGAAACAATTTTCCCTTAGTTGCAGTCCACTTTTGCCAATATGCTCCATCATATGAAATAAAGCCAAGTTGTTCATAATGAGATATACTACCTTTAAAAAATATCTTCTTCCCTTCATGCAAAGACCTTGTCTCTTATAAGTCCTGTAAATTTCTTACTTTATGATAAGTATCCAGCTTTCCCACCATGTTTATCGGAACTATGTAGTTTTTCCAGATAATTTCTCAGTTAAATTCCATTTTCCCCAATGTACATTCACACAGATACGTCACTCAGACCTATGTTATTTTAAATCTTTTTTTTCTTATTTGAATTCAATTATTAAATGTGAGGGGGATGATTCTGAGATGTGGGGAAAATGCAGAATTCAATTTTGTTTTTGTTTTGTTTTTTTGGTGAGGCGATTGGCGTTAAGTGACTTGCCCAGGGCCACACAGCTAGTGTCAAGTGTCTGAGGCTGGATTTGAAGTCAGGTCCTCCTGACTCCAGGGCTGGTGCTCTATCCACTGTGCCACCTAGCTGCCCCCGAATTCAATTTTGAAAAAAAAAAGTAAAGCCCTACTATATGCCAAACAAACATGAAACAGTGCAACTTAACATCCAGCTGCTGTGTTCAGGTTCAAAGGTGAAACTAAGTTTGAAAAGAACCAATAGATCTCTGAATCATTTTACTTCAGTTTCATCCATCTGCTTGACAGGCACACTGGATATGTGTGCAAAGTGACTCCAAAGATGTACAGTCAGAGACAACTAAGACTACTGTCTCCCAACACAACCGGAGGTATGCAAAACAATACTTAGGAATAACTGGAATTTCCAGCAGCCCATCACCACCAATACTTTAGTAGCTCGAAGGCTGAAGGAAGGGAACCTAAAGAATAAGGAATACCTAAATCCAGCACTGATGGTTATATCTAGTTGACTTAAACCCAAGTCTTTCTAGCTTTCTATTATCCCTCCTATACTGCCTCTCATGTTAAGATGATAGGCCTTTATTAAAAAGGTGCATCCTAAACCACTGGGTCACATCGCCTTAACAATCTCCACAAGTTACTAATATCTACTTTGGGATAATCCAGACTGGTACATAGACAGTATTGGTCAGCTCAAGATGCTGTGAATTTTCTTTTATTTATTTTTTTGATAGTATGAATTTTTAAAAAAGATCACAGAACAATTCAAGAAAACATTGTGGCCTTTAAAATAGATCCAATGCAAACAAAAGCACCAAACAAAATTTCTTGTTCTTGACACCTTGATCTCAATAGATCTATTCATTCAGCTATTGAGTTAATAGCTAATTGACTTGGGCAATTTAAAGGTATGACATAAAAAGGACTCAAAAACAGGAAACAACTTATTTTTCTTGCTGGCAATATTGTTCAAGTTGAACAAGTAAACACATGTGTATCTGCCTCCTGAGCATTACCTAATCTCAACTTTTAGATGTTGTCTATTGAAAACAATATATCCTACTGTTACTATTCTGAGCCACTTACTTTAGATACAACAAGTGAATTATTTAATTTACAAACATAGTTTAGTGGAAATGGTAACAACATACTATATTTAAATAATGCCTTCTATTAAGAGTTCTATGAAAAGACAAACAATAGAGAAAAAAATCCTCCCAATATGGCTAGTGTTGTTGTTCTTTAGTTGTGTCCAACTCTTCATGTCTCCATTTTGGGGGTTTCTCGGCAAAGATACTTAAGTGGTTTGCCCTTTCTTTTTTACAGATGAGAAACAGAAGCAAACAAGGCTAAGTGACTTGCTCAGCGTCATACAGCTAATAAGTGTCTGAGGCTGGATTTGAAGTCAGGAAGAGAATTTTCCTGATTCCAAACCCATATATTGATAAAGTAAAGGTGACCTGGTTCAGTGCAGAAGTCATCAATAATGGTTACCTTGGCAAGGAATTGGAAATCGAGGGGATGCCTATCAATTAGGGAATGGCTGAACAAGTTGTCATATGTGAATATAATGGAATGCTATTGTGCTTTAAGAAACCATGAGCAGGCAGATTTCAGAGAAACCTGGAAGGACTTATATGAACTGATGCTGAGTGAGATGAGCAGAACAAGGAGAACATTGTACACAGTATCAACAACATTGTGTGTTGATCAACAGTGATAGACTCAGCTCTTCTCAGCAATACAATGATCCAAGATAGTTCCAAAGGACTCATGATGGAAAATGCTCTCCAAATCCAGAAAAAAAAGAACTATGGAATTTAGATGCAGATTGAACCATACTATTTCTACTTTTTTGTTTGTTTTTCTTTTTGAGGTTTTTCCTTTTTGATCTGATTCTTCTTTCACAGCATGACTAATGCAGAAATATGTTTAATGTGATTGTACATATATCACCTATATCAGATTGCTTGCTGTCTTGGGGAGTGGGGAGGGAGGGAAAAAATTTAAAACTAGAAATATTATAAAAACAAATGTTGAAAACTATCTCTATATGTAACAGGAAAATAATAAAATACTTTTATGGGAAAAAATAATGGCTACCTTATTATTTGTGTCCTTACCTAGAGTTCCTTGGGAAACAGCTTATTTTGACACATTTCTAGCTTTCATGCCAGCAACAATACATGTAATGTAAAACAGGTTTATTACACACACTAAAGAATACAAAAAAGAGGACAGTCAGTACCAGACTCTATAGATAGTTAAGAATTATTTTTTCTTCTTCTGCTGAATCTCACTTTTCTTCCTCAGGTACCTACCCTGCCATATAGACTTAGAGTGCTTGGAATTACATAGGCTATTGCATCAATAATCAGTAACCTGCAAGAAGTGGCATAAAATATGTTTTTGAAAATAAAAATGATTAGGGCAAGTATAAAAGGCAGCATGGCATTGAACTCGGGCCCTGATCAGGGTTCAAATCACACTTCTTACATATTCTGATTGTGTGAACCTGGGCAAGTCAATGAAAAACTTTGCTACTCTCTTAAGATTACTCCTTATGGAAGAGTATCTGGGCTGCATTGGAGAAGCTACCCCCCTGGAAGTTCCTACACTGGATAAGGTGGTACAGTGGGACAATCATTAGGCCTGAAGTTAGGGAGAAGAATTGAAGTTGCATCTCTAACACCAACTATGTGACCTTGGGCAAGATGCTTAAGCATTCTGGGCCTTATTTTGCTTTTTTTTTATCTGTAAAATTAGGGGGCTATATGAGATGGCCTCTGATGGCCCCTTCCTCATCGAAATCTATGAATTTGAAGAACTGGACCAAAAGTGAAAGAATTATGATCTGAAAAAAGTGATGGTCTGGTTATGAAATAAGACCGAACATATAAACAATTCAAATAATACACTAAAACCCCCCAAATACTAAAAATATTAAGAAATAAGAGGAACCTTCCCCACCCTAGCATATGTAGTAGAGCCTCTTGGGAAGATTTATGAGAGGAAAAAAAAAATACCAGGACTCAGGAGGATGGTAAACCTGATAAACTGAACACTTCTTTCAAAGTATAAAGGTAAAATAGTGACTACCGCCTAGCCCTGTCTAAGTTCCTTGATACAGTGGAAAGGGGCCAGCTAGATGGTGCAGTGCATAAAGTACCAGCCCTGGATTCAGGAGAACCTGAGCTCAAATCTGACCTCAGACACTTGACACTTACCAGCTGTGTGACCCTGGGGAAGTCACTTAACCGTCATTGCCCCCTCACCCCCACCCACACACAAAAAAGCACATGTAAACTGAGTGTTGTGAAGTGATAATGATAAGCATTTCTGTAACATTGTAAGGCTTGCAAAGTGCTTTATAAAGATACAGTGGAACTAACACATTATGGCAAACACCCTGAAATGAGGTCTTGATTTGCTAGCAGTTGAGAAAAATCTCCTAAACCCTCAGTGGTATCCCGAGAATTCTCAGAAAGACATGTTCCTAGTCTGGTTCAAGAGGATCCAATGCAGTACAACCAGAAGTTGAGATAAGAAGTCCCCAAAGCCAATAAGGAATATATAAAGATAAGGAAACTGAGGTAGAGAGTAGTTAAGTGACTATCTCAAGGTCACAAAGGCCATAAGTATCAGAGGCAAAACATGACCCAATCCCCTCTTCAATTTTGTGTTCTGTACACTTAACCATACTCTCATATTCCCATAGATAATTTAGGTCAGACTGAATTGGCTTTTGAGGCAAGATGGCACACACTTGAGGGGCCCAAACCCTGGGGGCTACAACCTCACTGATACATTCGTGAATAAAATTTGCCTGACTAATGCAAATAATGAATCCTGTAAAGTGGTCCCATGCACTCAAATTCCCATTATTCGAAGTTATAATTATAGCAAATATGGTCAATGGTTCCAGCCCAAGGAAAAGTATAGTACTGATTCATTCAAATGTAACCACTTCAGAGGACTCATTATTCACAGTATTCAGGATCAAGCTGTATTATCCTGTTTGGGAACCCCACCCCCAGCCCAACTCTAAGGGCAACCATAACTGCTATCTATGTACATTTTAGAAACAATCTCTGTAACTATTTCTGATTTCCAATTAAAACAAAATCCCCACATGCTACCCTACCCTTTACTGAAACAGACTTTTTGAATCATGCTTTTAAGAGTGAGTTAGTAAGAGTTTCATGGATACTTTCTCATTAAATACTCTGCATGTATAATAGTTTAAGAAAAAAAGTGCAAAGGGGCTGATATTTTCCCTTTTCTAAGTTCCTCAAGCATAGAGATGATTTCTTAGATTCTTTTTGTTTGACCCATTGAAGCTCACACAATGCAAGGACCAGGGAAGAAGTTCAATAAATATTTGTTGATTGATTGACTGATTTCCATCCTAGATCTTGAATGGAATTTTCTAAAGCCATTTATGGGGACTCAGTTTCAAGCAGGTTTTCAGGACATATTTTACCTAAGGTTTTTTGCTTCCTAGTATCCTCTTTATGAAAGCAGTTAAGTCAAAGCCCTTTGGGAGCCTCATGAGACTAATCACCTCAGAGTTCCACTAGAAAAATCCCACTGTTGATATACCCAACAGGTTTCACTAAAGCTGTATGTGCTTTGAAAACAAGGGGACAGGAAATCCCAAAATTGCATTCTGGTGGTGGGGGTGGGGGAAGTCTAAGAGGTTTGCATCTGATTCTGTGTGCACTTACTTCTCTTCCAAAGCTTTTCAGCATTTGCTGGGACTCAGTGGGACTGCATGAAGTCTCACTAAAATTGACAGACAGGCAATTTGCCTCATCTCAAACCCAGCAGGTGAAGCAGCCTCACAATGAGTTTCACTATCCACACATTTCAGAGCTGAGCATATGGCTAGAAAGGGAGACTTTATATCGTTTCGATGGCTTCCTGTCTTGTTGACCTGCTGTGACTGCTGTCTAAAGGTACTTTGTGTAATTTCAAGATTCCTGGCTTTGCTGCCTCTTTTCCCTCCAAAGGGCTGCATGTTGTGGTTATAAGGTACTAGTTGAGTAAGTAGCATTTAGTGTTTCCAGATTGTCTCTGGTAAACTTTTACATGCAAAGATTCAGCAGGGTGACATACTCTAATGGAAAAGGAATTCAGTGTTTATTCTCTCTTCAAGTTTACCCAGGAGATAACATCATTCTCCCCTTTCAGAAAATTGGTTCATCAGACTCCACAGTTGCAGGAGATTAAACAGACAAAGCATGTAGGGAAAAGATGCCTATCAGAAGAAAGTTGTCCCATCAGCCATCAATCTTTTGTTCCAATCTCTATGGATTGATTTGTACTTTCTCTTAGCTGCCTCCAGAGTCATCTTCAGAATATTTTAGATTAACTCCCAAAGTTGCATGTTGGGACTGAATAAAGAGACGACATAACAGCAGTGAAGTCCCAGTTGAAATGAGAAACAAATCTGTAGAGACTCCATAAAGCATGGTTCTGAAGTGGTTCCCCCCCCACACACCCCCAGGCCTTTTTGAACTTTTAGTAGCTACTTTCCTTCTAAATCCAAATAGGTCAGGTCCTCTATCATCCAAACATATTTCTAAATCACAAAGAACATGAATTCTATTTTCCCAAAAAAAATGATAAAGGGAGAAAATGATGAAGGAATGTCTAGTGACGAGACAAAAAACAAAACCTCTTTAGTCCTCATGTGCACTAATTCAAATATATTTTCAGGTGGTAGGTATAGTAGACAAAGGTCTAAATCTGAAATCAGGAGGACATGGATTTGAACCCTTCCTCTGACATTAATTAACTTGTGACAATGGACAAGTCATTTAATTTCACTTAGCCTCATTTTTTCACTTACATGATGTTTTAAAGTTTGCAAAAAGGATTACATGCTTATTTCACTTGGGTCTCAACACACTTCTGAGAGGAAGGTGCTACTCTCAATTCTATAGATGAGGAAATTGAAGTTGAGAGAGGTTAAGTGACCTATTGAGGGTCACACAGCTAGTAAGTGCCTGATGCAGGTCCTGATCCTCATCTGTAGTATGTACATTAAAAGTTATGAGGGGACAGGTAGGTGGCACAGTGGACAAAGCACTGGCCTTGGATTCAGGAGGACTTGAGTTCAAATCTGGTCTCAGACACTTGACACTTACTAGCTGTGTGACTTTGGGCAAGTAACTTAACCTTCATTGCTCCCCACAAAAAAAGTTGTTGTGAGACTGAAATGAGACAGGCATGTCAAACTCTTTGCAAGTCTAAAATGCTTATTTATAGGTCAACAAAGTTGAAGAAGTTTTCTCCATTCCTTCTTTAAGGCTATGGTGTTGCTGGAGAAAGAATTGAAATGGTACTTCTCAGACCTACTTCAAATTGATGTCATCTAATTACAGTTTGAACCAATTTGATGATATATAACCAAACATGCTATTTGATTCTCTAGAACATGCCCTGACATAAGTATAAGCCACATCGTCTTCATTTGCTTGAAACTCTTTATTTACCATGTTGAATCCTTGACCCTCCATTATCCTGTGTCTGAACATTCCCAATTCAAAGTCTTATCTTTCCCACCTTTAATTCAGAAATGTCCCTAAGAATTATGGCACCTGTGGTAAAGGTGGAGGGATTGAGAGGATATTGAATGGCATGTAATATAAAACAAAATTATTACAGACAATAAAAAATATCTAAAAATGGGTGGCAGTACCAGAACCCATAGATGAAAAAAAATGTCCTCAGATGAGTGCCATGTTCCTTCTCCAGGATTCTACATTGTCACAAAAACTTACTGGGCTCAGTGAACTTGGGTGACCTATAGCATCATTAGCAAGTTATCTGCACAGAGTGCAATAAAATACATTAGGGAACATAGGTTTGGTTAGGATATGTGTGAGAAGGAGCACAGTATAGCATCATAGACTTTACAGTGTAGTCTCACAGGGCAGCCCTTGAGAGGAAGTTAAAAGTGAAGGGAAATGTTTCACAGTACAGGTAGCTATGGTCCAACAGCCAAACTGTACAATTTTCCAGGATTTAATGGGAGAGGCAGAAAAGAAGATGAGTTCGTTGGGGCTAAAGGGTGGGAACAGAAGTAAGAGCATGAAGCAACAGGGTGGGAGGGCACAGGACCCTTGTAGTTTAACCTCACTGGGAATGCCTTAAGAAGAGTTGAAGAGGGATGGGAAGTACGAGGTGAGGGCAAAGCAGAGGGGTAACATCCTCCTTCATGGTTCAGATACACTGAAAAAGAATCCCCTTTCCTATTCCCCAGGTAATTTGAATTTCTCTTTGTTCCTAGTTTATAGTAGAGACTCAAAATTTTTAACTGATCAAAATGGGGTTGGGGGGGACTGTCAAGTCCCAGAGTTAGAAGGTATGTTCAAATTCATCTATTCCAAAACATGCCTGAACAAGAATCCTTTTTACAATATAAGTAATTATTGGTCACCCAGTCACTTCCTAAAGACTTTCACTAGAAGAGAACCCCCTACCACTTCCAAAGGCAACTTATTTTACTCTGAATAGTTCTGTCAGGTAGTGTTTTACTTACATCAAGCCTAAACTATATGTTCTAGAATTTCTACCTATTCCTCCTAGGGCTACCTTCTGAAACCAAACAGAACAAAAGTAATCCCTTTCCCATATAACAGGACTTTAGATAACTGAAACTAGCTATTCTGTCCTGCCTAAGTCTTTTTTTGCCGGGGGGGGGGGGGGGTGCAGGGCAATGAGGGTTAATTGACTTGCCCAGGATCACACAGCTAGCAAGTCCTAAGTCTTTTAAATATAGTCATTTTCTTTAGCTAGTCACCATATTGGTCTTAAGGCCCCTGACTATCCTGATCACTTGACTCTGAATGACTCAAATTTGTCAGTGTTTTGCTGAAATGTGGTCCAGATGTGTTCTCACGAGAACAGAATTGAATAGGACTAATATCTTTTCTTAGGGACATTATTTATGTTTATCTTAATGCACCCTAAGATTGTATTAGCTTTCTATATGTCACAGTTGACCTATATCATGAGCTTGAAGTCTATTGAAACCCCTAGTTTTGCTTGTGTGTTGTTTTTTTTTTCAAATAAAATCTTATCTACATATACCACCCCTATCTTGTACTTGGAAAGTTGATTTTTTTTAACCGAGGGTAGGATTTTTCATTTTTTATTATTATTAGATTTCATCTAATTAAATTTAACCCATCAGGGCAGCTAGATGGCGCAGTGGATAAAGTACCAGCCCTGGATTCAGGAGGACCTGAGTTCAAATCTGGCCTGAGACACTTGACACTTACTAGCTGTGTGACCCTGGGCAAGTCACTTAACCCTCATTGCCCTGCAAAAACAAAAACAAAAACAAAAACAAAACAAAATTTAACCCATCATTCTAGTCTTTGAGACTTTTGTTAAATCCTGATTCTGTCATCTAATAGCCATACATTCTAGCTTTATACTATATGCAAATTTGATAAATATACTATTCCCGTCCTAATCTAATTCATTAAAAAGAAAATATTGGCCAATATAGGGCCAAAGAAATATTCCTGTGTCCTTCCACTAAAATCTCCTCTCTAAGCTGGCACAGCCATAAAGGACTACTTTTTGAATTCAGTCATTAGACCAGTTCTGAATCCATGTAACTGTACAACCATCTTTGCCATCATCCAAACCATCTCTTAATCTTTCCATGAAAACATGATATGAATAACTTTGTCAGTTGTTTTGCTGAAATCTAGCCACACCAGAGGACCTTTAAGGTCCCTTTGAACCATGTTTCCCTAGTTAATACTGGTCACTTAAATCAGGCTATTGTAGAACCTTTTTAAATCTCTATCTACTCTACAAAAGGTTCCTTTCTTAATTTACTTCTCTGTCTTATCAAAAGCTTTTTCTTGGTTCCTTATTAAAGGAAACAGATAATAAAGGGCAGGTTTCCAATTAGACAAGATTCTCCATTCTTTTGGCTACGTAAATTAGGTAGTAACTAAATCATTCTTAAAACCCATGTTGTCATTGTTATTCTTGTGTTTTGTCCTTTGTTCTTGAAGAGGACCGTGATGACATCAGGAAGTGATATCATGACTTACTGTGAATTAGATTTAACGAAGGGAGGGTTGTGCAAAGTCACAAGCCTCATTTTCTCCTCCAGAACCATCTGGATCTAGTGATAAGATCTACATCAGGAAAACTGGAGATGGGCCCAGATGTTTGAGGCAATTAGGGTTAAGTGACTGGTCTAGCTATTAAATATCAAGTGTCTGAGGCCGTATTTGAACTCAAGTCCTCCTGACTCCAGGGTCAGTGCTTTATACACTATGCCACCTAGCTGCCCCTGAAAATCCATAAGGACAGACTAGACTACCTGGAAAATTAAACTTTCTTTCTAAAAATAACTTTCAGTTTTTAAAACAAATTATTTCCTATTTAGAGTAAAAGAAATGACTTTATAGAGAGCTCCCACTCATATAGTTCTGATATAGTGTAAGTACACATTTTTAAATAATAATAAACATTTTAATTTTAAAGTTTTGAGTTCCAAATTCTATGTCTCCTTCCCTTCTTCCCTTCCCACTTCCCTGAGGTGGTAAGCAATCAGATATAGGTTATACATGTCCAATTATGTAACACAAATTAGTTATTTTACATAAGAAAACTTGAATAAAGAAAAAATGAAAGAAAGTAAAAAATAACATGCTTCAGTCTATGTTCAATCAGTATTAGTTCTTTCTTTGGACGTTGATAGTATATTTTATCATTAATCCTTTGGGATTGTCTTGGATCATTGTATTGCTGAGATTAGTTAAGTCATTCACACTTCTTCATCAAAAAATATTGCTGTCACAAAAAAGGAAAATGATGAATGCTGGAGAAGATGTGGGAAAATTGGAACACTAATGCACTGTTGGTGGAGTTGTGAACTGATTCAACTATTCTGGAGACTAATTTGGAACCATTCCCAAAAGGCTATTTCTTAGAACATCATAATATTTCCATCACAATCACATACCAAGTTTATTTAGTCATTCCCCAATTGATGGGCATTCCTTTGATTTCTAATTCTTAGCCACCACTAAAAAAGTTGCTATAAATGTTTTTGTACAAATAGGTATTTTTCTTTTTGGGATGTCTTTGGCATTTAAACCCAGCAGTGGTATTGCTAGATCAAGCGTATGCACAGTTTTATAGCCATTTGGGCATAGCTCCGAATTGTTTTCCAGAATGGTTGGACGTGTTCACAACTCTACCAACAATGGATTAGCTTCTCAGTTTTTCCACATCCTCTCCAGCATCCAATATTTTCCCTTTTTGTTATATTTGCCACTTTGGTAGATGAAAGGTGATTCCTCAGAGTTGTTTTAATTTGAATTTCTCTGACCAATAGTGATTTAGAACATTTTATATGACTATTGATAGCTTTGATTTCTTTGTATGAAAACTGCTGTTCATATCCTTTGACCATTTATCAATTGGGGAATGACTTGTATTTTTATAAATCTGGTGAGTGCATATTTGAATGTGTTATCAACTTTTTAGTTCCTAGAGGATAAATAATTTCATTACCTATAGCTGTTTATGCTGTATGTTAAGCTTCTTTTGAATCTTTATTCTTCCTTCCCCCTCTTGCAATATAATTTAAGATGTCCTGGATTTAGTTATAAATTCAGAGATGTTCATGAAAAGAATTAAAATATACAACACAAAGTTATGATGCTAAGAAATTCCCTTTCAGAAGTGTGTAATTTGAAATTTCACCAGAAAATGCTGCTCCTTAAAAAAAATATGAAGGTTCATTGCCAAATACCTGGAGGAATCTTACCTTCAAACTTGTATTAAGCACTTTCCACATAATCAAATCATATAATTATAGATTTAGAGCTCAAAGGGAATTTAGAAGTCATTTAGTCCAATTCTCCCATTTTGCAAGACACCTAGAGAGGAAAAGGAACTTGCCCAAAGTAAGAAGTGGCAGGATCAGGATTTGAACGCAAGTCCTTTGACTCCATATCTCATATTTTTTCTACAGTGTCACTCTCAGACTCTCTTTTATACTTCATAAACCTAGAAGGTATCACAGTATGAATAATATCAAGATGAAGCATGGGAAATGTCTTCAACTGGAGAATGGCTGAAAGAGCTGTGGTATATTATTGTGATGGAATATTATTGTGCTATAAGAAATGACAAGCAGTATGATTTCAGAAAATCCTGGAAAGACAAGAACTGATGAAAAGTGAAGTGAGCAGAACCAGGAGAACTAAAAACTATTTTTTAATGCTAAAAAATTGTTTTAACATTAAATTAGGGGAAAAAATCAAACATTTCTTTAAAAAGAGGTAAGGGCAATGTTGATGAAAATTTGATCAAACTAAAGTTGCTTTAAATAAATCAATTAGAAAGCATTGACTTAACACCTACTCTGCCAGTTACTATGCTAGATCTTGGGGATACAATGTCTGCTTTGCAGACTTTTATACAGAAAAACCTGTATTGTCCTTTAGTCTCACAATTTACTGTACTTTGGTATTTGCTCAGATACTCTAATCCAACTTTCCTATGAAAGATCCCTCTTTGGCCTCATTTTAGCCAGTTTAAGTCTAGTTTGGACCCAAAATATGCACCTTTTCCATATCAGACATTTACTGCCATGCTGTTTTATAGCAGGATATTCACAGGCAGGATAAGTAGGCAGCACAGTGGATAGAGTGCCACCCATGAATTTAGGAAGACTCATCTTCCTGAGTTCAAATCTGTCCTCATATGCTCACTAGTTGTGTGACTGTGGACAAGTCACTTAACCCTATTTGCCTCAGTTTCCTTCTCTGTAAATAGCAAACCATTCTAGTATCTCTGCCAAGAGATAAATAAGGTCATGAAGAGTCAGGCATGAGTGAAACAACTTGACAATAAAAATTGATGGACTGCTTCTCGATGAACAAATTAATCTAGATATGTACAACAAAAGTCAGAATCTTTCTATGTAGTTTTTTTTTCTTCTGTGTATTTGTATTTCCTTTCACCCTGGCTTAAAAACAATGTGATAGTTTTAACTATGCTTTTATATCCACTTCTTTTTTCCAAGAAAATCCCCTCCCTTAAGCCATTTCTTCTACAGAATTAATTTTCCCTTTAAGAAGTTAAAAAAGGGGGGAGGGTTAGGGAGAAACATAACCTTTTAAGTATTTTTTTTGCAAAGCATGTCCCAAGGCAGCTAAACAGTCCAAAGTTCTACTCATAAAGTTGAAAGGAGCCTTCAGAGGTCAGTATGTTCCTACCCTTGTTACTTCCATGATACATGACCTGGAACTTCAGAGTCTCATCCAAACAAACACTTGTCCAACTACTCAAGAAAGATCTAAAGCTCTTTTCTTAGGAAAATCTTTCTTTTTTTAGGAAAATTGTGTCTCTACCTGCAGGCAGTTCACAGGATCACTTCATGGGCTATGCCACTCCAGGGCGGTGACTATTAAGTAAGAATTTCATTTCCCTTCTTGCTTTTCATTTTAGTTGGCACTGGGTAAGTCACACAGTATGCACAACAGATTTAATCCCTCTATCTTTTTCCAAAAACTCATCCCTCTTTCAAACTTCCCAAGAGAAGGGACCATCATCTTTCTAGACATAGGTTCTAAATATGAGTGTCACCTTTCACTCCTCACTTTTACTCACCCCATATCTACAAACAGTAGCCAAATATTGTGATTTCTAGTCCCACAGCATCTCTCACATTAGAGATCTCTCTTCTCTCCACTTACCCAGCCACCATATTGGTTCAGGTCCTCACCACTATTGCCTGGCTAGTGAAATGACCTCTTAATTTGTATTCAATGCCTAAAATCTCTCTCCATGCCAAATCCCCCTCCACATGCACGACACAGCGGTTTTCCTAAAATATGGGTCTCACTTGTACCAATCTCTCTACCACCCCTATTCAATAATCTCTAGTGATTCCCTTTTGTCTCTAAGACTAAATAAAAACTCCACTGGTTGATATCTAAAGTGTTTCATGACCTGGTTCTAATTCATTTTTACAGTTTTAATATAATTCCCACAACTATTCTATGGTGTAGCCAAACTGACCTTTTTGGAGTTCCTCACACTCAGACAAAAATACAACTCTAATATACAAACATGAATAGGAAATTTAGGTATACTAATTTAGGCATCAAGCAGAACCATGAAAGTAAAAATAAATTAATTTATATTAAAAAAAAAACCTTTCCATTGCCTTTATATCAGAGACAATTCACTTTTTTTGGTTGGTTTCCACACTGGGTGTTGTGAATATCTATTATCCACAGGAAAATCTGACTCCAGCTGAAAAGCCATGATATTAACTGACTGCTATAACCTATTATTTGATTAATGTATTGTATATCTTTCTATTAAAAAATATATTTAAAAAAGAAATTCACTTGCTTGGCTAGTCATATTGATCAAAATAACTAAAAAAATTAATTACCAAAAAATAACTGTTATTTAGAAGCCTACCACATCCCCCAGAATATATACAGGAATTTTTAAAAAAATAAAGTATATTAAGCCACATTGTTGTCATTAAAACCATTATTGTTAATATTTTGGTGAGTGCAAGAGGATTTTGTACTACCACTAATACTAATAATATATACTATTACTAATAATAATAACTGAGATATGTAGCACTTACTATCAATCTACCTATCATCTATCTATCTATCTATTGCTATGCACTATGCTAAGAGTTTTACAAATATTATCTCATTTGATCCTTACAACAACCCTGAGAAGTAGGTATTAATATTATCCCCATTTTATAGATGGACAAAATGAGCAACAGAGGTTAAGTGATTTACTTAGGGTCACATAGCTAGCAAGTGTCTGAGGCCATATTTGAACTTGTCTTCCTAGTTCCAAGCCTGGGGGGGTTCTATCCACTCAACTTATTTCATCTTTATCTAATCATCTTTTAATTATAATTCTGTGTATGTTTAATAATGTAAATAATATGTTAGTTCAATTGTAAAGGGATATAATTTATTTTCAAAAGTAAGTATGGGGGCGGCTAGGTGGCGCAGTGGATAGAGCACCGGCCCTGGAGTCAGGAGTACCTGAGTTCAAATCTGGCCTCAGACACTTAACACTTACTAGCTGTGTGATCCTGGGCAAGTTATTTAACCCCAATTGCCTCACTAAAATTAAAAAAAAAATTTATAAAAAAAAAAGTAAGTATGGAAGTGCAGAGTCAAGATGGCAAAGATAGCAATCATGATCTCATTCAAAGCAAAAGCAAAGAGATAATCAGGAAAACCATACTTTGAAAAAAAGGTACCATAGATAATGAAGTAATATTAAACATTTTTACAGCAAGTCTTATAAAGGGAACTGAGTCAACTTTATAAAAATTAAAAATTCTTCCCCAATTGATAAATTGTCAAGTGACAGGAACAGGTAATCTAGAGAAGAATACATCAAAGCAAGCTATAATCATATGAAAAAAATGCTCTAAATCACTATTGATTGGAGAAATGCAGATTAAAATAACTCTGAGGTACCCATCTCATACCTATCAGAAATGGCAAATGCCATAAGGGATGAAGGAAAATAGGCATACTAATGAACTGCTAGTGGGGTAGTGAACTATTCTGGAAAACAATTTGGAACTATGCCCAAAGGTCTATAAAACTGTGTATACCATTTGACTCAGAAATACTACCACTAGGTCTGTATCAAAAAGAGTTCAAAAGAAAAGGAAAAGCAATTATATGTACAAATGCTATAGTATCTCTTTTTGTGGTAGCAAAGAATTGGAAATCATTGAGGGAATGATCATCAACTGAGGAATGGCAGAACAAGTTGTGACATATGGTTGTGATGGAGAACTATTGTTCTATAAAGAAATGTTGAAGGGGGTGGTTTCAGAAACACATGGGAAGCCCAAATGAACTGATGCAAAATGAAGTGAACAGAACCAGGAGATCATTGTATATAGTAACATCAATGTTGTAACAGAGAGGTGGCAAAAGTACTAGCTTTGGAACCAAAACCCCCATGTTTAACTTCTGTCATTTAATACTTACATGACCCTGGGCAAATGACTTAACCTCTCTGGGTCTCAGTTTCTTCATCTATAAAATAAGGCCTTTATCGTCCCTTCCAATTCTCAATTAATCAAAGCTCTTATAAGAGCTATGTTGGATTTGTGAATAGACACAGATAAGAACTACACGAGATGAGGAAGCATTGGTGGGGTCCAACTGGCACCACAAATACACAGAATTTTGGAAGCACTAACTAAAGTGCATGTAGAATTACAGATACTCTCCTAAAACATCTACTTAAGAAAAAAATATTAATGTCCTCTTTCTCTCTCTCTCTTGCACATATATATATATTGCTATAAATTCAAATACATACCTAGTATATGCTATTATATATGGATTTGAATGAAAATTTCAAATCAGGATTTTCAAAAAATTGTATGGGTCCTAGCACTTTCCTAAGAGAATATATAACATCGAGCAAGTCCCAAGGAGTCTACTCTGCCCACCTCCATACACAATTTTGTGAAATCGTGTTTGAGTAAACAGCAGAGACAGCCTAGAAATAGAAAAGAAGTTACTGAAACAGCAATGGCTGTGACATCTATGAAAATAGGGAAGGATATCTTACCTCTGTGCCATTGGGGAAATCATTAGGAAAGAGTTATAGAATTTCTGTGCTAATTTTATGTTCAACAGAATCATAGCACTAGAGCTAGGAAGGGCTTTATTAGCCTTTAAACTGAAATCCCTTCATTTTAAAGGTGTGGAAACAGCCCCTAAATGGTTAACTAAGTTATGTGAATCCAAGGTCATACAAGTAGTAAATAGCAGAGGGAAGAATCAAATTCAGGTCCTCTGACACCGGAGCTAGCATTCTTTCCATTCTATTCTGGCTCCTCCTCTAGGCTTCATTCATTTTTTTGTTTTGTTTTGTTTTGTTTCTGTCTGGCAGAACCACCTCCTCTGCCAGAGTGCCTCTCTGAATTCTGGACCACCTAGCAGCAACACTGAAGCCCCCTAAACTTAGAACCTCATGTGATTGAATCATTAGCTATCCTCTAGGAACTGGCTGTAATGAACACAATAGTAGGAACCCTGCTCCAAGTTCCATTGCATTAGGACAGCTCCAAAGAGGGTATGTGGCCCAGTCTAAATGGAAAGTTCAGCATCTCTTCCACCTGGTTACTCTGTGTTGAAACAGTTTCAATCTGATGAAGTCTGGCATACCAGCTTATCAGCAGCAAGCCTGCCTTCCACAAGCAATTGCACTCTGTTTGCTAAGAACTTGGAGTGGGCTTTCGTGGGGGAATTTATTTTACTGCCTTCTTGACATGAAGACTGAGCCCAAATCCCCAGAATGCTTGTATTATGCCTAAATAGAAATATACCATTCTTCATCCCAGGGGTTAGTTTTAAATAGTCATGCTTTGCAGGGCCTGGAAAATGGGAACTGGGAATCATAAAAGAAAGCAAGACTTAGTAAAATATTAAACAGGCAAGGTATCGCCTAGTGTACCTCTTTGTTTTTAAAGCCTTTTGCCTATGAAAAAAGATAATGTCCCTTTCCCGTACTAATAAAATAGAGATAGAGGATGAATATCAAGGCATTTATACTACCAATTTAATGATATGTAAAAAGAATGGAATCATGTAAGCTAAATTGTAAAGAGGACAAAGAATGACAGATATAGAAATTCAGAGATAGATACAGCTACACACCTGCAACAGACGTCTTAGTAAAAAGCAGCTAGACAATAAGCCAAGAAAATGATATTGAAGGAATGAGAATAGGCAAAGAGAAAATTAAACTATCACTTCTTTGCAAATGATATGATACTTTACTTAGAGAACACTAGAGAGTCAACTAAAAAACTAATCAAACTAGCTAACAACTTCAGCAAAGTTTCAGAATATAAAATCAACTTATACAAATCATCTCATTTTGGGGCAGCTAGGTGGCACAGTGGATAGAGCACTGGCCATGGATTCAGGAGTACCTGAGTTCAAATCTGACCTCAGACACTTGACACTTACTAGTTGTGTGACCCTGGGCAAATCACTTAACCCCCATTGCCCCACAAAAAAAAAAAAACAACCCAAAACACAAATTATCACATTTCTCTATATTACCAACAAAATCCAGCAAAAATTAGAAAGACAAACTCCACTTAAAATAACTAGGACAGTATGAAATACTTGGAAATCTACCTGCTAGAACACATACAGGAACCATATTAACACAATGACAAAATGCCCTTCACACAAATAAAGACAGATCTAATTAATTGAAGAAATATGAATTGTTCATTGGTAGGACAAGCCAATATCATAAAAATGGCAATGCTACCTCTTATCTGGTGACATACCAATCAAACTACCAAAAGATTACTTTAGAAAGTTAGAAAAAAATAACAAAATTCATCTGAAGAACAAAAGGTCACAGGAATCAATGAAACTAAATTAGAAAGAACAGGGCCTAAAAGTATCAGCTGCAGACTACACTACAAAGTTATATTCAGAACAACTTAGTACTGGGTAAGAAAGAGAAAAGATTGATCAGTGGGACATAATAAGTACACAATATATAGAAGCAAACAAGGAAAAAACAGTTAGATCATAGAAATGAGATCAAATATTAGCCAATGACAAAAATGATGCCTAAGAAATCACATCAAAGTTAACTGTTCCTCCAAAGGATTTTTGAATGATCAGCTCTTGTATTTAGTTTAGCAAGATGTTTTAACTGGCTAACCAATAAGCAGGGGTCTGAGACTTGGCTGAATTTGAGGAAGGGGTTTGGGGGAAGGGAGAGAGAAAGAGAGAGAGAGAGAGAGAGAGAGAGAGAGAGAGAGAGAGAGAGAGAGAGAGAGAGAGAGAGAGAGAGAGAGAGAGAGTTTTATGGGGGTGGGAGGTAGAGGATTAGATCTTTATTGTACCTGGAAGTTTTGAAAAGGAGTTAACTGTGACAGAATAAACACTCATTTCTCCTAAAGATAAGCAGTCACACTGAGAGATAGGAGATGGAATTGGAAGAGTGACTATATGAATATCACTCTTCCCCTTCTCCCTGTTCAGGTTATTGAAGATACCTTTGGCCAAGAAGTGGAGACAAACTGAAAGTGCTGAAACTGGTGATAAATACCTCAATTTTTACTTTCTTCTCTATTTTATCTCTGCCTGTAAATGGCAGACAGTTTACTTCTGGTTTTTTTCTGTTCTTAGGTTTCATTTTTAACTTTAAATTTAGATGTTATCTTTGAAAGTGTTTTTTCTTTACATAAAATCTGTGATCAGTTATGACTGTGAAATATGGCATTATGACTATATATTTATTCCATGATAGATAAAGGAAATGGAGGAAACTAGTGGCTAGCTAGAAATACACAGACTTTAAATAGATCAGAAATGGAAATCTATCTAATCAGTAGGAATTTTCTAAGTGGAGGACCCAGAAAGCTATATGTAAAAGAATTTTATGATTATGATATTAGTAATAACTTCTTTGCCTTATATAAGCTTCAGAAAAATAGAAAAAGTAATCTACATGGACTGTAGGGCCATTTTGACCCTATGCCAGAAAGAGATCATTGTTATAGACAACTGGGGCTGTTTATCTTAGGCAAAGCTTCTGTTTCCCATGAGAAGGAAGGAGGGGAGGCTTCCCAGTGGAAAGAGAAAGATGCAACCAGGAGCATTCAGCTCTGTTTAGTAAATCTGTGCATAAAGGGACAGTAATGGAGTGAATGCTTAGCCAAGCTTTTCCTCCCAAAGTCGCCTACCCGCTAAATTACTAAGAATTAAGAGCTATTCTGAAATTGAATTCTCACATAAATAGATTGCATTACAACAAAACTACTGATCATTTTAATGAACCCAGACAAAATATCAGGTCAACCCACTGGCTACCATCTGTAGGCCAGATTGGATGGCACTGAATAAAACTAATAAAAACTAAGACAATTGCTGGAGCAGAATCTCTTATGTTTCAGCAGAAGTAAAAAAAAAAAATCAGGAATAGCAATCCTGATCTCAGACAAAGTGAAAGCAAAAATAGAACTAATTAAAGTAGATAAGGAAGGAAACTACATCTTGCTAAAAGTTACCATAGATAATGAAGCAATATCAATACTAAACATATATGTACCAAGTTGTATAGTATGCAAAATCTTAAAGAAGACATTAAGTGGGGTACAGGAAGAAATAGACAACAAAACTATGCTAGTAGAGAACCTCAACTGTCCTCTCTCAGACCTTAATAAGTCCAACCAAAAAAACTAAGACCATCATAGTCAAAGTCTAGTTTTCAAGTCAAAGAAAGCAAGCTTTAAAAGCCAGAAAGAGTTCAAGTACCAAGGGATCACAGTCAGGAATTTACAAGACTTAACAGCTGTTGCTATGAAGCACAAGGGAGACTAGAATATAATCTGCCCAAAAGCAACAGATAAAACCTTACAACAAAAAATAACCTACTCAGAAAATTTTTGTATAACATTATTTGGGGGTAAATGAATATTTAATGAAATAAAGGAGTTCTAAGCATTCCTAATTTAAAAAAAAACTAGAATATACCTGAATCTTTGAAATGCAAACATATGACTCAAGAGTAGCAAAGAAAGGTAAACAGACTTGATCAAATGGAAAGTACTATATATGATAATGCTCTACATTCTGATAAGGAAAGAAAAAATAAGTATTATTCTAAAACAACAATTACTTCAAGAATTATGTATAAAATTAAATAATATAGGCAGAAAGTTTGGACATGATTCTTTCTATTTTAATGGTTTTAGGAGAAGAAAAATTGAGAAGAATGGGGAATATACTAGGGTTGAAAGAAAATAAGGGAAAGGGAATTATCTCATCATAGAGTTGCTTGAGGCAAAGACTATATAAACATAGAGGAAGGGGTAAGAGAAATGATCATTCCATGAGCTTCATTTTCATCTAAATTGGACAAAGGGAGGTTGAACATATTCATATACTTACACCCAAAGACACAAAGAGCACTATATAGAAATGCATTGATATTAATAGAAAGATAAGAGGGTGCAGTGATAGAGGCCTTCATTTATAGAGGGCAGAAACTCAACTCTCAAATCATTCCATTTTGTGTCCCCTTCCCTGCCAGGTTTCAATTCCATACAATAAGAACTCCCTGAGCTATGCATCCTCTGGGGTCATCCCAATCATCTTTCTTGCCTAGTTTTATGTGGTTTTTTTCCCTTTTTAGATTATAATATCCTTAAGGGCAGGGGCTGTTTTTCTTTTTATTAATTGTATCCCCAGTGCTTAGCACAGTACCTGACACATTGTAGGCACTTTAGAAATGGGCACTTAAAGGGCAGGGAAATATAAGTCATGGAGTAGTTATTAGCAAAACAATTTCTAGGGTCCTAGAATGGAATGTGAAAGGTTTGGGTTAAAAGGAAAGAAAGGAAGAGTAAGATGAAGGGCAAAGCAAAAGGAAAAGAAGAGGAGAAACAAAACAAAAACAAATTTCCCTCAGTGTTCTGTTCTGAGCCCTCTTTTTTCTCTTTTGCCTCTATACTACTTCACTTGGTAATCTCATCAGCTCCTATGGATTTAATTACCCTCTCTATGCTGATGATTCTCAAATTGAGCTTTCTTGCTCCAATCTTTTAATTGAGCTCCAATCTTGCTGTTCCAACTGCCTTTCAGAAATCTCAAACTGAATGCCCAATAGACACCTCAAGCTCAATATGTCAAAAACAGGATTTGGGATGCTTCCTCCCCAAACCCTCCCTACCCCTTACCTTCTGAATTACTGTATAGGACAACACCACCCTCTCATTCTCTCAATATCTAAATCTAAAAGTTATCCTGGATTCCTTATTATCTGTCATCCTCCCCTTCCTCCCCCCACCTATTCAAGGTGTTGCCAAGGTCTCCAGATTTAACTTTTTCAACATTTCTCAAATATGCCCCCTTCTCTCCTCTGACACTTCCATCACTCTAATACAGGCTTCTGGCACTTCGTGCTTTGATTATTGCAATAGCCTGCTGGTGGGTTTGTCTGTCTCATATCTCTCCCCATTCTAATCTATCTTGAATTTAGTTACTAAAGAGATTTTCTTAAAGCTCTGGTTTGATCATGTTATCTCTCCCTCCTCCCCCAACCCCCAACTCAATAAACTCTGGTAGCCTCCTATTACCTCCAGGAGCAAATACAAAATGCTCTGTTTAGCATTTAAAGCCCTTTATAGGCTACCTCCTACCTTTCCATTCTTCTTATACCTTACTCTTTGACAAGTACTCTTCTATCCAATGACAATAGCCTCCTGGCTATTCCACAGAGAAGACCCTCCATCTCTCAGCTCTATGTATTTTCTCTGACCATCCCCCATGCATGGAATACTCTCCTTCCTCAATTTCAACTACTTACTTATCTCTGTGATTTCTTTTGAATCCCAATTAAAGTCCTACCTTACAGGAAGCTATCCCCAATGCCTCTTAATTCCAGTGTTTACTGCCTTTTTATTATTTCTTATTTATTCTGCATATAGCTCATTTTCTATATTTGCTTGCATGTTGTCAACCCATTATATTGTAAAAGTTCCATGAGGGCAAGAACTATCTTTTGCTTCTTTTTTAATCACTAGCACTTAGCACAGTGCTTGGCACAGAATAGATGTTTAATAAATGCTTATTTGTTGACTGGTTGATTATAAAGAAGAATAAAATGGGCAAAGTGGGAAAAGTACAAAGGGGTTGGATGAAAGAAAAATTTTAAAACGTATTAATTATTAGGGCAGCTAGATGGCTCAGTGGATAAAACACCCACACTGGATTCAGGAGTACCTGAGTTCAAATCCACCTTCAGACAGTTGATACTTACTAGCTCTGTGACCCTTGGGCAAGTCACTTAACCCCCATTGCCACCCCCAAAAAAATTATAATCATGAATGTTAATGGGACTAAATCACCCATTAATTGAAAGAGTATAACAGAATGGATTAGAAAGCAGAATCCAAAAATATTTTGTTTCAAAGAAACAAAATTTTAAAATAAAGATTCACACAAAGTTAAAATTAGGGACTAGAACAAAATCTATTACGATTCAGGTAAATTAAAAAAAAAACAGGAATAGCAATCATGATTTCAGACAAGGCAACAGTAAAAACAGTTACATGATAGCTATACAAATCTTTGAAGACATATATCATGTCCTCCTTGACTCCTCTCTTCTCCAGGTAAACTTCCCAAGGTACTTCAATTGATTCCCATATAACATAAATTTGAGTTCACTATTCTGGCCCCCTTCCTCTGGATATTCTCCAGTTTTCTAAAATGCAGTACCCAGACTTAATGTAAAACCACTGGATTATATAATGCTATATTTAGTACTCTACATAAAACTACATAGACTTTAATATATTACTCTATTTAAAACTATGTAGACCTTAATGTAATACTCATGTAATACTTAATGTAATATATGGTCTGACAAGAGCATAGTATAACAGAACTATTAATCATTATTCCTGGAAGCTATGCCTATCATTGTGGGCCAAAATCACATTTTTTGGCTGATATATCACATTTTGGCACTGATGGTGAGCTCACAGACCACTGAAATCCCCAGATCTTTTTTGGATAAATACTTTCTAGATGTGATGACTATCTTGTACTTGTGGGATTAATTTTTTAACCCAATCATATGATGATTTATCCCTAGTAAATGGTACCTTAGTGGATTCAACCCATTTTTTTTTAGTATGTTAAGACTTTTCTAGATATTCCATCATTCACTATATTAGCTATCCTTCCTAGCATTGTATTAGCTAAAAATTTCTTAAGTATGTCATCAACATCTTTTGGGGGGGGGCAATGGGGGTTAAGTGACTTGCCCAGGGTCACATAGCTAGTAAGTGTCAAGAGTCTGAGGTCGGATTTGAACTCAGGTACTGCTGAATCCAGGGCCAGTGCTCTATCCACTGCACCACCTAGCTGCCCCCTGTCATCAACATCCTTATCCAAGTAATTAAGGAAAATGTTGGCCAGCAAAAGAAGCACAGATCCTAGGGTACTCCACTGTTGACTTCCAAGTTGGTTTCAAAGTACTGCTGCATACTATTTGGGCCTAAGCATTCAGTCAGTTCTTAATCAGTTTAACTGTAGTTTTTCCAACTTCACACATTTCCATCTTTTCCCCAGAATAACATAAGATGTTTTCTCAAATATAACCCTAAGATCTAGACAAATTATATCTACAGTATTCCTGCAAGTCTAGTAAATCTGTCAAAATTGGTG